>NC_056731.1:1349626902-1349711902 GCF_019279795.1 Protopterus annectens
CCTCCACACATTGGCCTCTCCCAAGCATTAGGGGCCCTACATGTATGTTGTCCCAACCCATGTATTCTCAGGCTCTCCCACCATTTAGTCCTTGAACATACCTGCCCTTGCTTGTGTAATGGTCGGATGGCCAGACATTCTAGCAGTGCTTTGCTCACTCTTGCCCAGCTTGATATGACATACACTGACAGTGCTATATAATACTGGGGTTGCTGTTGATTCCCTTCTCATTCTTTTTGTATGCTTTATTGCTACATCGTTCATTCTTCATATATATATATATATATATATATATATATATATATATATATATATGTATATTATATATATATATATATATATATATATATATATATATATATGTATATGTATATATATATATATATATATATATATATATATATATATATATATAGGTTTACTTGAAAACACCGACATGCCAAACCACCGACGACAAGAACACCAAGACCAGAAGATCGACAACTGAGATGACTGACAGTTTAAAAGCACGAAACTTCACATGCCCGACAAACCACAATCCCAACATTCAGCAAAACAAAACAAGTACCTTTTCCGAAAAACACACACACAACACAAGCACACCAAAAACATTATAGACCTACACTAAACCTTCCATGCACAACTATCTATGCACTAACCTTAACCCAAACCCTAAGGTCCGTCACTATCGCACACTCACCTAACCCGCGCCCTAACCCTAACTCACTTAACCCGCCCCTAACCCTAAAGTCTGTCACTATCGCACACTTACCTTAACATGTCTGAGTTCTCAGCATCGGGCTTTTAAACTGTCAGTCATCTCAGTTGTCGATCTTTCAGTTCTCTGTGTTCTCGTCGCTGGTGTTTTGGCGTGTCGGTGTTTTCAAGTAGACCCATATATATATATATATATATATATATATATATATATATATATATATATATATATCTATATATATATATATATATATATATATATATATATATATATATATATATATATATATATATATATACATATTATATATTATATATTATATATCTGTACATACTTATATACATTTCCTATGCTGGGCACTGTGCTTAGACCTGTGCAAGCACACTCAGACTTGCTTACTGGTGCTTATATATGTTTACTGCTGCTTATTTGTGCTTACACCTGCTTACTAGTGCCTTATTCATTATGACAGTGCCACTTTGATTGAATGACATTTAGTTAAACATCTCATGCGATACTCTTATGTCAGTTTTACAGCAAAACGACATTCATTCCACATGGAAAATGACATGTGCTATTATTGGGCTCGAGCCATGAATGCCTGTTCGTTAGGTGGATGCTCTAAACACTACACTATTGATGTTTAAATTGAATCCGCCTGTTTTTCTCTATTTGAATGATTTTGATGTGTAAGCTACGCTCGGTGGAAGGGAATGCCGTTGAAACATGCTGTGCTTTGCTTACACCTTCGATATTGCAGCAATGCAAATGTATAATAGGGACACGGGAAATCTAATTGTGAAAGTTCTAGGGACAGGGCTCAACATTCCACTACGTGCTTGTGTGTTTACTACTTCGATTTTATTTTACTGTTTGTGGATACTCTTGTATGCTTAGCATACATTTCGGCATCCACGCACACTAAATTACTGACTTACTATTAGAGGTGGGCTCTAATAGTAAGCATAGTAGGTTGTGCAACTGTCGGGGCATGTTTATGCCTTCGTAGAGGACTTGTACACACCCCCCTACACTTGGACATGTTTCCTGTGCACATCGAACGTGCGGCGGCATGCCTTCATACATATTCATATGGTGCTGCTGCACCATCTGTAATGAGGACGCTCGGCGCAAGGCTAAATTCGTCCTTGTGCCCAGCTTCTTGAATCCCGGGGGTGTTCTTTTCTTTGATACACCTTCCTAACTTTATTAAGTTATATTCCTTGTATAATACATCACACTTGTTAGACAGAGCGTATTTTAAATTTATTGTTTGAACATTTTTCTAGTAGGCTGTACGGTAGGCAATGAAACAAAATGCATGAACCAACAATGGCAAAACTGCCCAATTCAGAACATTTTCATCATAAAAGTCTACTTCCACACACACTATAAATAGAATGAGAGTAGTGTAAGCCATAGGCATCTTGCATAGCTTCTCACACTTATTTTCAACTTCAGTTTTTTTTTTTGGGGGGGGCAAAAGGTCAAAAAAACAGGGACACATTTTAAACATTGCTTGTATAATTTTGAAAAGTTGCTAGAATAAAATGTGTTACCACCATGCATGTTTCTGGCAATTCTTGAACCCAGGATCCTATAGTCAGAACAACATACCACTATGCCAAATCAGCAGTTTCCTGAAAAGAAGGAAGAGTGAAACTTAATGGCTATCATTTAGTGAATTCAGTTCTCACTTCTCACCATAGCTCTCAACCTCTTAGCACAAAAAAAACTGGACAAACAATGCCACTAATGGGGGAATACAAATTCAGTTCTCATTTCTCACCAAAGCTCTCAATTCGTAGAACAAAAATCCTGGACAAGGCTCACAAGTGGTGGTGGCTAGGGACTTACCATGGATACATTTTAAACATTGCTTGTATAATTTTGGAAAGTTGCTAGAATAAATGTTGTGTAACCACCATGCATTTCACTGGCAAGTCTTGAACCCAGGAATCTATGCACTACAGTCAGAGCAACATACCACTATGCCAAATCAGTATGCCCCTAAAAATAGCTATCATGTAGTGAATTCAGTTCTCACTTCTCACCATAGCTCTCAACGTCTTAGCACAAAAAAACTGGACAAAGCCAATAATGGGGGAATACAAATTCAGTTCTCACTCACCAGCAGCTCTCAACTCTTAGCACAAAAATCCTGGACAAACAACAAAGCCAATAATGGGGGAATACAAATTCTGTTCACTTCTCAATCTCACCATAGGCTTAGCTCTCAACTCTTAGCACAAAAAATCAAAGCAAAGCTCAGAAACGGTAGTGGCTAGGGACTTTAGGCTCTTTTTACCCTGTACCAAAGGTACAGGGTTTGAACCTGAATACCTCTAGCCAGCAGGTGTATTACATGAGGGCATTTTCACTCCCTTCCCTTGATAAGTGCAATTACTACTTGATTCAATGAGTGCAGCTCCCAGCCTGAGTTCCCCAATTAAAATAATCCTTAATTCATAAAGCCAAATGCTGCTAATAAATACAACAAAGCAAAACAAGCTGCTGCTTTTCCCATGACAATTCTGCTCACATTTGCAGCCAGAAATGATAAAGGGAGCTGAAGGAGCTCAATTCTGACTGGACTGGCTGACAGCCCTGATGGCGCTGACGTCATCATGCATGCTCCGACAGCAACCAAAAGAAAAAAAATTGAAATGAAGGGGTGGCACCCCCTCATTTGGACACCAAAACTCAGTAAAAACTGAGTAATTCAGTATGGTTGAGAGGTATGACAACTGTGTCAAAAGTAGTTGGCACAACTTTGGACATTCTGCTATACCTGATATCGTAGGCCTCGTGTACATCCATCAGCATTTTTTTGGCTGTGTACTGGTTTGGTGACTGTATCACAGTCCCAAGTGTGCTATAATTTTCCCCATTATATGTACAAACAGTGTGTCACTGGCACTCAGGCTATGTGTATGGAAACCCCTTTCATTTTTCAGAGCTGAGTGGCCTTGTGGGCTAATGCACTATGCTGCAATTGACAGGGTCCTGGGTTCAAGACTTGACAGGGCTGATGGGTGTTACTAGTCCTCAGACTATGTTTATGGAAACACCTGTTAGTCTTCAGAGATGAGTGGATTAATGCACTATTCCCTAGTTGGCAGGGTCCTGGGTGTGAGACTGGGGAGGGGTGGCTATTTTGCTGATGTGCAGGAAGACAGAAGGTGATGATTAAAGGAGTTTTATGCAGCTTTAAATGGGTTTGCACAGGGTTTGTGATGTGCCACAATGTGATATGACTCTTAGCTCCATTTAAAGCCATGCTATTTCCAAAAAAAGAAAAGAAAAAAGGGTGATAGAAAAACTGGTGAAATGGGGGCAAGCAGGGAAAAAACATTGTGAAAGGCAGGTAGGGATGTGCCAGACAGGTGTACGAAAGTACAATAGCTCTCCATTTCTTGTATAGCAACAGCTGTGTAGGTTGTGGACAATTTGGAATTCAGAGCCTTACAACCCAGAGAGAGGGGTGTGGGTGACATAAATGTGTTGATTAATTGCTGTAATAATTGATTGTTGGCAGTGTATGTAGGAGAAAAATGGAAAGCTATGTATGGGGCAATATTGTTTTTGTGGGACAGATGCCCATTTTTTTTTAAGGAGAGAGTGGAATGCTGGGGAAGGGATATAGGTATGTGTGGCCAGGTAAGTTGGGTAGGAGCGGTAGCATTTGCAAACAGACAAGACAGCAGACAGGGGCAGTGTATGACACATGAGGGCGTAAACACCTTGGATGGGGTAAGTGTTGTGGAATCGGAGAGCCATATGCCCCCAGATGGGATCAGTGGAACTGAGCTCACCACCCATTGGCAGTCACCACTGCTCTTTTGTGGCTCTAAAGGTGGCTGTACTTGGAGATGGGGACCTGGGCCAGCGTGCCCCTCCAGGTTGGCCAGTCTGCCCTCAGTCTGGCACAGTCAATTATCAAACCCTTGCTGCATAATCCTGTGCACTATGGCTGATAGCTGTCACTGGGTAACCACTCCCTCTCCACACCCACTCCCAGCGTGGGATGGGCCCTGTCCCCATCCCCTGAGGTGGTTCCACTCATAGGTGGTGCAGGACCAGCAGAGGGGCAGCTCCAGGTTGGATTCCAGACGTGCTTGGACCTGGTGCTATGGCCAGTTGAGGTATGGTAAGTGGATCTGCAGGAACCAGCCTACCCAGTCATGCTATGGTGTTGATATTTTTTCAAAGTGTATAGGTTAATAATGAACAGAACATTTAAGCATTAGTTCTAACAGCATGCCAGGTTGTTCCAATTAACTCAGTAACATAAGATTGCATAGCATATGGAACACAACAATCAGTGGTATAACTGTCAGTATTGTAACAAAAGGCCAACAACACAGGTAATTCAACAAGGTATGTTTGTATGCAACCATTGTAATATATCACAATAACAAAACACAACGCCCAACATAAGATTTTGAGAACAACATATGTTAAAAGTAAGCCATACCCAATGTATACCAATAATAAATTATGATGCAGATAAGGGGGGAGATTCCATTACTACCAGTATAGGCTATATTGTTTGCAATAGTACTTTGATATACTCTACAGGTCTGGTACTGTGGAGTGATGTAGTGTGACTGTGCTATTGAGATAAATCAAGTGGCTGTTAAATCTGTGTCCCATGTGACACTTGAGAGACATGTATAGTGCACAGTACAGAGAGTTTACACTTATCATGCCATCCTTGACAGACATGTGGTTAGACTATCAACAGACATTCACTGACACACCAGGCATACAGCTGTACAAAGATTAAACACTTTTATTTGTTTTAATAACTTGTATTAGTATTGTACTTGTTTATTTTTTATTTACTGCAGTCTTATCACCTTGCTGAGTAATGCTGTTAACACTCTGGTACATCTGGACACACAAATTAGTAACCCATCCAAACAGCTACTATAGTCATTTATTTACCTGTAGTTCCTGTGAGGAGAACATCTGTTAACAATACATGACCGTTTCTATTAATATTTAGTAGTACTTGTCCCTGGATCTGTATGTGACAAAATGTACAGCATACCTAGTGTTTATCACACTGAGCTACTAAGCCACTGCTGAGCATTAATTGACTAATATATACCTAGAGCTCACCTGATAACAAACTGTGACCTGGTAATAGTGGTGGAGACATGCATGAAATTCATGCATGAGATAGATAGTAGGTGAACTGCATATTAATACTTGGAATGCAGGTGTACACAATTAGCCCCTAGTGGGTGGGAATATTTGTGATGTGTACAGTCCATATCAGACTGCTGGGTTGCCTACCTGACCTATATACATTTGCAGATGGTATATTTGCACTCTGCAGCTATTACAATTTCATATTTGCATGCAGCAGCGTAACTAAGTGCAGGAATGCAAATAGCTGATATGCAATGCTTAACACGAGATACTCCTGAGATAAACATACTATTATACCTTAGCCATTACTATTCTAGGTTCAGAACATATTGTAGAACAAATATCATAATGCATTATATCTTGTAGTATAGCCCTACATCTACACTTTAGCAAAACAGTCTTTATCAGCTAACCTTCAGTCACTTCATGGTATTATTCCAGTGTTTGCTTCACAGCACTTATAATACTCAATTTCTTGATCAACAGCCCAAAATACACACATTTTGCACAATGCAGCTTTATTATGGGTGACATCAAGCAGTGATTGGTATACATCTAACAGTCTATATTGATGAACGCTTCAGATAATGCAGGTGCTGCAAGACAGCTGTAATTCCACAATTTATGCAGTAGTAACATTATTTTCTTGACAATTATGAATGCAGTTGAAATTTATTTCCTGAAAATTATGAAGGCAGTTCAACTTTATTTCTTTAACATTGTGACTGCAGTTGAACTTTATTTCCTTGAAATTATGAATGCAGTTGAATTTATTTCCTTAACATTATGAATGTAGTTGTATTTTATTACCTTTACATTATTAATGCAGTAGTAACTTTATTTCCCTAACATTAGCAGATTTCATACTTTCATCTATATTGAACTGTACCTGGCATTACTCACTTATATCAGCCCAGGTCTATAGTCACATTCACTGCAGTACACTCACAACAGAATATACCTACTGGCAGTTACTACTGTACTCTTTCTTATTTATATGACTATAGATTGCAAGATATATCTGTACTCACCACACTCATGGCGGAAGCTGGCCAAGTGCCCTGCATGGGCCTCCAGGTTGCAAGCTCTCTCCTCTGCAGCTGTGGGGAGAGAAAAACACCATTATGCATACCTGTCTATCACATATTCATACTAGAATTTGGTAAAACAATGCTTATAACGCTTACAAGCTCAACTGTGCGGGGGATACCAGTTGCACTGGTGAGGTTGCGTGCCATTCAGTCTCAAGCCTCCGATTTGTATTCCAATCCCTGGTACTGGCCCGGCAGCAGCCAAATGTCATGGTCTTTAACAAGGAGTCCAACCATGACAAGCAACTCCAAATGCCTCACCACTGAGCCCGGAAGCACGCACCCTCCCCAACTTCTACCATAGTCTCTGCCAAGATCAAACTCCAACAGATACTGGTTATATTCCCACCTGTTGCACTTAAATAAGGCTGTTTTCCTGCCCTTTGCCACCATTAGAACATTTTTAAAATGCAGCGCTCCACTTAGTACTGTGCAAACCTGCTGAGCTTAGCCCAGCAGTGCTTAAACTGGTTAAAACGGGTCCTGTTTAAGCACTGCTTGGCTTGGCTTAGCAGTGTTTAGCAGAGCTTAGCTAAGGACAAACCAGATGTTTAATAAAAAAATTAAATTAAATTATTTGTTCATTGCTACTAGTTTATTATTATGTGTATGTATTGTAGCTCTATGTTTCCTGACCTTTTCAATTTCTTTATCTTGGAGTGTGTATTTTATGTATTGTTAACTTGTGTGTAACTGGATCTTTTGTCGTCGGGTCTCCATTGAAAATGGGCTTCTGTCCCAGCTGGAGTAATCCGGTTAACAAATGTCAATACATACATCAATAAAAAAATAACCTAATTTATAAAATATTGCTATCAAATATAAACGCTGAATGGCCTGTCTGTAGTTGAACTGTGCACCTACTGTACACAAGGCGGTGACTAACCATTCAAATATGAAAAAAAACAAAAAATATTTAACTTTTATATTTCAATGCCATCTGGCACTTTGACAGTGCAGAGGGTGTGTCATCTCTGGACACTGTAGCACACCCATTACACTGATTCTGCAACCATGTTACATACCTCTTTCTGATTAATATGCAAGGTGTGCTGCAGAGGGGGAGACACAGACATGGCCACAGTACCTTCTGTGTAGCACTTACACTATTCCTACATGGATCTTATTAAATCCCTACCACTATCTTTTCATTAAACTTACCAACTGTTGGAGACATTGCTAGGTTAAGAGAATGTGAATAATATACATTTCTGGAGTAGCAGAAGTCTGTAACCTTAATAATTATCATTATTTATATAAGTGTAATTCATTACCTTCTCACCAAATCACCAGTTGTAGGAGGGATTGATAGGGACAGAGCTAGACATACCACTGACAACCTTAGCTTTCTGTTCCAACTGACAGACATCAGAGATGTCCCTGAAATCAAGGACAGTTGAGAGGTTAGAAGTCCACCTATACTTAGCCAGGGAAGCTGTTAACTATTAATTTGCAGTGGCCTGTAAACTGATGGCTGTAAAGTCTGAAGATCAGATGTCTGTCACCTTCTGAATACTTTATCACCACAAGGTTCCTTATCCGTGCAGCAGATGCAATCCATTCCCCAAACAGAATGCAACTATTTGCACTCACAACTGCTGTTTGACCTTCCTACACCACTGAGCGTGTTATCCACTGTACTTTCAAATGGATTGCATTTAATTTACCATATGCCTCAGCTCTTCAAGGATCCCCTACAACTGTTAATTATTACTTTACCATTTTATTATTATTTTTTAACAAAACTTTTAATCTGAAGGTTGCCATTGCCTAGCAACCCTTGCAATGGCCACATAAAGTCACAATGCGGTGTCACAACCTGATGCATCCTGAGCTATGCTACCAGCCCCTAGATGAAAGGGCAGAAGCATTACAACTACACATCCACTCATACTAAGTGATGCTAAAATGGAATTGTATTAGAATTATTTTTTTTTAGTATAAGATATTTAACTGCTGACCATCTGCTCACAGATTACAGGCAAGGTGTACTGCCTGCAACCTGATGACACCTACAAATCTCCCAATGCTGACTGAAAAAAGAAAACATTCTGGGTGACAACTGAGAAGAGCCAGATGAGGTTAATTTAACATTCCTTAGCTAAATACTTACATTAACTTTAACAGAGTTCCATTAAGTTAATTTACCCATTTAGTACATAACAACTTTAACTGAAAAACTGCAACATGAAATTCATTGATCTACTTAATAAAAAGAGACATTCACGATCTTTTTATTATGTCACATCAAATTTACTACACATTTTTTTCTGAGGAAAAAAAAATTGCAACATACATCTGTCCATAAACTTACACTAAGGACTCCCCAAATATAGCCCCCACACACTTTCCTCGAAGTAAGGGCCTTCATTACAGATTTTGACTTCCTTATCTATGTTTGTTGTTCTGCAATGTATTGCATTAGGAGTATAGCATCTGCAACCATCACAACATATTTTTGTTTAGAGTAACCTTATCTTCAGAAGTAGACTTTTTGGGGTTTACTTTATTTATGTGAAAGCATAAAATCGCGAATACATATGGATCGAATCATATGCATCGAAAGTGCAAGCCGTCAAAAACTGTAAATGGAAATCTCCATAGGTGGAGATTTCCATTTACTTCAATATAGTGCGATCTCAGAGTTGATATATTTAAATAGCGGGGTGTATGGGGGATGCAGGGTGGCTTGCCCCCCCCCACCTACATCTTTTTTTTTTATGTGTATTTTTTTTCTTTATTAACTTTCGAACGCATTGTCACCTCACAGCAAGACGTTGTCCCATTCAATTCTCAGCTAGAGCATCTTTTGTGTGGAGGCATGCGTGAATTGGGCGTGCCTTCGTTGAAGATTGTGTGTCAGGGCTGGTAACTCGGCACGTAAAAATCCACTACCAAACATTAGCAGACCGGAGTTCCGCTGTGGCAACCCCTAACTAAGTCGAAAGACACAACAACAACAACTTTCGAATGTTTAAGAGTTCGATGCATATGTGTCAATCTTTATGCATTCGAACTTTTGAATGTTCGATTTAATAAAGTAGACCCGTCTTTTCAGTGTGTTCATGAGGAATGTGCACCATACTTCCCTTTACTCTCTGTTGAGATTCTCTTGAGTATTTTGCAGTTTTCTTCTTTTTCTTCTACATCAAGAGGGAGACACATCTATGTTCACAAAACATGTACCTCTCAACTGTCCAGATTTTTACAGAATGTCCCAATTTTTGCCTTATATTTTTGGTCTGTTCCTCATAAAATTTGTGGTTTTCTGGAAAATCATTCAGGACTGAAGTCATTAAATAATGAGAGACATTTGAGCTTCAGACTTCATATCATTTAGAAAATGCATGCCAATGAAAAAGCTATTATTCTAGCAACTTTCTACATTTATAAGAGCAATATTTAAAATATGTCCCTATTTTTGCCTTTGTTCAAAACTTTTGTGCTAAGAAGTTGAGAGGTATTCTTTTTTTAGTCAATAATTGAATAACATTTGCAATATATAGTGGGGTGACTTAACATAGGCACAACAACAACAACAACAACAACTAAATAAATAATAGGACTTATAGAATGTCATACCTGGGTCAACTAAAGTAGTAGTTGCAGCACTGGTATGCTACAAGGGACTGTGGTTTGAGTAACAGATCAGGCACCAGAGCAGCAGTTGCAGTGAGAGTCCAGTGACCATCTATCTCTCTTTCTCTCTCTCTTTCTGACTCTCTATTGTTGTAGGGAATATAATTTTTCTGGTGTGGAGGGCATCTGATGCTAGAGGCCATAGGTCTAGCCATAAGTGTACAGTTCTTAGCAGGGTGAGTAAGAAGACTGCATGTTTTAAGATAACAGTGAGAGTGCACTGGCACTGATGGGATTAGCAATTGCGGAAGTTAAATACCTGATATTCAGGAATTCCCTGTGAAGTAAGAATATTAAATTATATCCTTTCTACATGTAGATTATGGTAACACCATGTTCTCTTCTGGTCATGTCCCTCATGACTATGGTAATATTTAAAGTTATCAAAAGGATAACCTTCCAAGAATAGGTGCACCTGACAATGGTGATGTGGAGTAGTGTTTCAGGTAGCATGGATGTATCAACTGTGTACCCGGGTGACTAGATGAACAAAACTGGATAGAAAAAAAGCAATTATAATGGTAATGTTCTATTCCAAAGTGTATATAATGCTGTTTATCCTCTGAGGTGCAGATTTGCAAATGAAACTCTGATGCTGTGACATGTCTCATCCCATACCTATGCTGAAGCATGCTGCTTAATTCTGCAAGATAGTAGCAATATTCCAGAAATTTCCCAAGAGTATTGCCATTATATTTCATACATTGCCTGTATTACATCCTAATCATGGCTAAGTTGATGTGTGTATTTCTGCTTCTGGTAATGCTTGCCACATTTGTTTGTTCTCCACTGTGAATATGTTGTAAGAGAGAGAGAGAGAGAGAGAGAGACCCCAGGATTCAGTAAACTCTGTGTAGGAATAGCGTTATTCCTACACAGAGTGAATGGTGTCCGTGTTCCCATCCCCCTCTCAGCAGTGTGCCTTACATATTAATGAAGGCACTCTACTGAGATGGATCTGCAGACACGGGCACGGAATGAGTGCAGGGGGTGTGTTACAGTGCCCACAGAACTGTAACATGCCCCTTGCACTAACAAAGTGCCTTACAGCACTTTACAAAATAAAGCAGCGTCCACGAACACTTAAATAAGATTAAAAAGTGAAATCAATGCAGGGTGTGTGTGACAGTTACTGTCACACATCCCCTGCACTGACAAAGAGCCATACAGCACTTTACAAAATAAAACAGTATCTGCAGACACTGAAATAAGATTAAAAAGTGAAATCAGTGCAGGGGGTGTGTGACAGTTACTTTCCCACACCCCCCTGCACTGACAAACAAAACAGTATTGACAGACACTGCAATAAGTAATAGTACTGAAATCAATGCAGGGGTGTGTGAAAATTGCTGTGACGCATCCCCTGCATTGTGAAAGTGCCGTACTACAGGGGGTGTGTGACAGTTACTGTGACACATCCCCTGCATTGTGAAAGTGCCATACTACATAATTAAATAAAATACATAAAAAAACTGCTTCCCATGTGAAAGTTAAAGACCCAGTCATGGTATTCAAACCATGCATCTACAACATAACAAGCCATGACTCTAACCCCTGAGTTAACAAAGCTGTATTGATTTCTGCTACACATTTTTATATAGCTTCTGCTATAGCTGAAATTTTGGAAAGCTCCTTCAGCTAATGGAGCTGTCCAAAATTTCATCTATAGAAGAAGCTATATACAAACGTATAGCTGAAATTTGGACAGCTCCCTTGACTATTGGAGCTGTCCAAATTTCAGGAATTTCAGAAATACATTCCTGAAATTTGGACAGCTCCCTTAGCTAATGGAGCTGGTCAAATTTCAGCTATAGAAGAAGCTATATATAAATGTATAAGTGAAGTTTGAAAAGCTCTGTTAGCTTGGGGGTTACAGTCATGGCTTGTAATGTAGTAAGTGCATGGTTTGATTACTAAGACAGGACATTTAGCTTTTACAGGGGAAAGTAGGTTTATATTTTGTTTGTTTTATTTAATGATGTAGTAATTAATATTTAACCAGGGTAGCTGGTCCAAATTTCCAGAGTCAGTGGAGATATAAAGTGAAAACCCCCATTTAAATACAAGTGTTGCATACAGTACAGTCACACCCCAAGGTAATGTAATGAAAGCACATAGGAGGAGGTCATGTAAATTATACAATGATTGGTCATTGATAGTCCAAAATGAGCATGCTGATTGTTCAGCCCACTCAGTGTGCCTGTTGTAAATCCTAAAATATACCAATGGAAAAAGGTCTGGTTGCCCCGACTCTATTCCACTGCTATATACTGTAATCTTATATTTTTATTTAACAAAAAAAAAATTAATCCAGACTCTGGACATAGCAGAGAGACAGGAGAGAGAAAATACTAGGAATATCAGGTACACATACCTGATTTTCCTTGTATTTCCTCCATTCTCTCTCTCTCTCTCTCTCTCTCTCTCTCTCTCTCCTACCCCTAAACTGTCCGACATTTTATTTTTGCATATATATAAAAAAAATAGAAAACTAAAATGGAGAAACGGAGACCTTCGCTTCTGCATTGCTTCCTTTGCAAAGCACTGATGTACTGGGTATGCATGGGAATGCAAGTCCCATATGCATGTGCAGTACATCAGAAAAAGCCCCCGGATACTGTAGGAATGTGAAGGACAGCATGGTGCTGGTATACACAGACATTTATTTAAGAAAAGCAAATATTTTCTCTTAAATAATGTTATTGTATATTAGCAATAACTGAGCCCATAGTTGTGTTGTAGAAAGATTTACCCACGGTTGCCTTTATTTAATCACTTGGGCTTCACCCTCATGATTAAACCACAACAACCATGGTCATATCTTAATATACCACACTGACGTCTGTCATTGCTTTAGTAAAATATATACACTTAATAATAGTATATCAGTAATGAGTAATTAATGTTCAATTTTGACTTCTTTTTTAAATGAAAATGTTTGTTTGCCCTTAGCTCAGTTTTGCTAAGTACTGCTAAGCCAAGCTAAGCAATTCTTAAACAGGACCTATCTGAGCAATATTTAGCAGTGCTCTGCTCTGCTTAGCTGGCGTGAGTATTGCTAAGAAGTCACATTCTAAGTAGTATTCAGCTCAGTTAGGTGAAGTTGCACCCTTCTAAGCACTGCTCAGCATTTGGCACCTTAAGCACTGCTCAGATCGGCTTAGTGGGTTTGCACACTGCTCAGCTTGGCTCAGCATTTTTGAAAATGGTCCAATGATGGCAGGGGGGGCATAAGGCCTTATTTAAACTGCACAGGCAAGAATACTGGCAGGAAAGTGATGAGGTTAAAACTACCAACATAACAATTGCAAAAAAATCAAATTAAAGGTCATGCTGATAAATGCTAGGAGTCTAAATGTGAAACTGCACTCATTGCAAACAGTCTTAACCATGGAAAATGCTGACATCTGCATAGTCACAGAAACTTGGTTGAAAGCTGTGGAGAGCACCCCAGCCATTCCTGGTTACTCATTCTATCATACATTCAGACCCCAAACTGTGGGTAATAAAGCCAAAGGAGGTGGGGTTTGTATATATTAAAGACAAAACACCTCCAGGCTGGTCAAACTGTATGATGCACAAGAGACACTCCAGATGCAGTTAACCAAGGAAAAGACCCCTATGCAAATCATAGCTGGCTACTGGCCCCCAAATCTGACCCAATATGCCCAAAATGCCTATCTAGACCTGTTTGAATCTATCCAAATTCAACTCTTTACCCTGATCCTGGGTGACTAACTACCCAAACATAGACTGGAAGTACTACTCATGGCAGAACACAAATGGCCAGAGATTCCTCAATTTTGTCAATGCAAATGCTTTGAAACAGCTAGTCGATACCCCCACAAGAGATGATAATATCCTGGACTTGGTATTAATCAACATGAGTAACCACTGCAGCATCCCTGCAGTATCATCCTCCCTTGTAAGATCAGACCATAAAGTGGTTATGTTTGAAGTCACCATCTCCCGCGACCCCCCTCTAGCTAGGGTCAAACAAAAAAACTTTTCCAAAGCTGATTACAGCCTCCTGAGGGATGGTTTAAACAGCCTCACAGCCCCTTCCCTCTCTCTAGGAGCTGGCACCAGTATCCAAAACTATACCAAATTACTATACTAACATGTAGATAGATGCATCCAATCAGGAATACCTGACAGGACTAAATCATCCTCCGCAAGGAAGAGTAAACCTGTCTGGTGGACATCTGCAATAACGAAACTCTATAAGAAAAGAAAGAAGTGCTGTCCAGGACCAAGAAGGAGCAGGTGCCCAATTAAAAAGAATCTCTCCTTAGCCTAAACAAGCATATAAGAGCAGTAGCGAAATCCTCCAAAGCAAACTTTGAGTCCAGATTTGCCACATCTACTAGAGACAATCATAAGGCCTTTTTCACATATGTCTGTAATCTCAAAGGTTGCACCCAGATCTTTTTAGAACTGGTGGTCAAGGATACCACATATACAAATGCAGTAGATATAGCAAACCTGCTTGGTGACAGATTCAGTGAAAATTTCACCCCTCTGTCACCGCATCAGTAAATTAGGACATTCCCAGTACCTGCCCCCTTCCCCTTATGTCTAGGGATCAGGCCATCACTGCTCTCACAAAGGCAAAATATACAGCCTCCATGGGACACTATAACATCCCAGGCTGCATCCTACATGAACTCAGGCAAGAACTTGCAGCAGTATTAGGTGCCCTATTCAACCAAAGCCTAACTACCGGCTTTGTCCCAGCTGAGTGGAGGACAGCCACTGTCATTCCTTCACACAAAGGTGAAATATCCACCGATCCAGGAAAGTATAAACCCATCCGCTTAACTAGCCTGATCTGCAAGGCCATGGAATGGATTATCATGGACCTCATTAACAAGGACATTTTTAACCTCCAAACACTCGATCTCACACAGTTTGGCTTCAGGAAGGGAAGATCATGTCTGTTACAGTTGGTCTACATTTTTGACACAGTCAGCAAAGTTATGGATGAGGGGAAGACAGTGCACACCACCTACCTTGACCTGGCAAAAGCCTTTGACACTATTCCCCAGTCGGGAATAATAAATAAACTCTCTCAACTAGGCATCAATCTGTCTGTTACCAGATGGGTAGCTAACTGGCTCACTAATAGAACCCACATAGTCAAAATAGGGGAAGCCACCTCAAGCAGGAGACCCATATTGAGTGGTGTACCCCATGGTTTGTTCTTGGGGCCTCTGTTATGTGGGATATACTTTTCTGAGGTGCAGGCCTATGGCTGACCATGTTTGCAGAAAACTGCACGCTGGGAGCTGTCATAATTCCCCTAGTGATGTGGACATCCTCCAAGTGGGTCTCACCCAAACAAATGACTGGTGCTAGAAACATGGCCTCAAGCTGAATACAAAAGAATGCATCATCATCCCCTTTGGGGAGAGTGATGTCCCCACAAATTATCACATTAATAACAATGTCCTAAGCATGCAGTCAGTTGTGAGGGATTTGGGCACTCAGATTGATAGCAACCTGACTTTTGACTACCATGTTGCTCCCATTGTACGGAAAGCTTCCTACATGGCCCACCTCATAAGTAAGGGTATCTCATCCAGGGTCAAGGAGGTCATAACAGCCTGTATTCTTCCTTTATAAGGCCCATTATTGAGTACAATGCTCCATTCGGCATGTACCTCGCAAAGCGCATGCAGCATCTGAAGACACCACAGAGGTGCCTCACCAGGAGAATCTAGCCCCTCAGAAATCTACCATACACAGATTGACTAACAGCCATATCCCACAATTCTGTGACATACAGACTCCTCAGAGGTGACCTCTGTCTGGCATACAAGGCCATGTCCGACCCAGCCCTGATGGAGTTGCTGCATATCTGTAAGACAAACTAAACTTGCTCAACCTGCACTCAAGGCCTTAACCTGGTCTGTGACATGAATAGAACTTGTTTGCAGGATAGATTTGTGTCCCAAAGATGAAGCTGACTGTGGAATAGAGTCCCTCTCCATGTCATGCAGAGTACCTCTTTAGGCCTCATTAAGAGGAACCTGGACGGCTGGATAGGAAAGAGAACATACACCCCTGGGATCCCACCTGTGTCCCTGCTGGAGAGAGAAAACAGGTGCTGACTTTGAAGGAACATGGGTAAAAGTCTTGGCTAAGCCTATAAGGGCCTCCAGACAAATAGCCTAGTATCATCCTATGAACCTATTACCATAGATGTTTGCTGTAATTATTTCAGACTGTCCTGCAATGTTAGCAGCAAATACAATGAAGAACAAAGACCAGGAATCCAATGAATAAAATGTATTCTTCTCTGACGTTTCGGCATACACTGCCTTCTTGGAGTACACAGTTACTTCACATCACACACTTGTTTTATATACACTACTAAATAGACAATTAAACAATAAAGTAATCAGATAATACCATGAAACACTTAAAAAGCATTTAAAGTAATACATGTCAATTAAAATCAACATTCGTAGCCTTTGGAAATAAAGTATCAAACTTTAATACAGACCCTGCTTCTTTGTAAAGAAGTTTATTCTTGCTGACACCCCCTCAAAAAAAAAACACACACTACTTTTTCTAAAATTGTTGCTTGTAAACCATGTACAGAACTATCATGTGCTTCCAAAAAATGTTGTGCCACTGAACTCTGTTCCTTTTTATTCAGTATATCATGAACATGTTCTAATAGCCTTAATTTAAAATCCCTTTTGGATTCACCCACATAAAACTTATTACAAAGACATCTGAGGGCATAAACAATGCCCTCAGTGTCACACCTATAATTCCCACAGACTTCAAATATTTGACCATTTAAGAGTCCAAAATAAGGCACAATAAATTTGCATGGATATCTTTTAGAAAAAGTAGTGTGTGTTTATTTATTTATTTTTTTTTTGGGGGGGGGGGGGCGTATATAAAACAAGTGTGTGATGTGAAGTAACTGCGTACTCCAAGAAGGCAGTGCATGCCGAGACGTCAGAGAGGAATACATTTTATTCATTGGGTTCCTGGTCTTTGCTCTTCATTGTATTTGCTGCTGTTGCTTTGCTGTTGTATTTGCTGCTGTGAGATTATGGCCAGTGATCCTAATGTGGATGTGCCTAGGATTTTTAGAAATTCTACTATGGATACTTCTCAACATTTGCTGGACAATTATGTTACACACCCTCCTGAACCCAATCGTGAACAACTACAATCTGGACTTGCTGGTAACAGTAATAGCAGAACAACAGAAAACCAGTCCACTGTGTGGGATAAATGGGAAGATGAAAGGAACCACATGTTATTTAATCTGTTTTCAACTATTGGCAGAAGGTATGACAATGCTGTGAATCCAGAATTTAAAAATATGTGTGATAAACTTGAGCAACTAATGAGAACAGAAACTGCTGTATTTTCAATATTCAGAGCCTAAGTACTTAGAACTTGATATAACTCCTGGAGGTCTTAGAGCTTATAAAGACCCTGCTATACTATTTGATTTAAAAAATGAAAATGACAAGTTGTTTTATAAGTGCTGGGTTGCAGCAGCACATAAATGCATAATAGAGTGGATCTCTATCCTTGTAGAGAGAGAGAGAGTGAAACAAACAGAGCTGCAAACTGAAATCAGCAGTATGTGCAGTAAATTAATCTATACTTCTGGCTCTGAATCTGTAGACAAGCTGCTTATAGACATTAACTTGAAATTAAAATCATTTGAGGAAGAAATCTTGCAGAGAAAAAAGAAAATGTTTGAGATACCTGGGACTATGACAATGGTACTACCTTTGGGGGAAGAATTAATTGGAAAGCAAACAGAGGTCTTGTGAAGTTTCAAGGAAGTGAACGAGGTGAGGAACGGCGTTCTTACTCTTCTGTTGGTACTACTTACAATACATCAACAGGGGAAGATGGACAACATGAAGGGGATGAATATCCAGAACTACCAAGGGCAGAAAAACCTTCAGAATTTTGTCAGACCTTTTGGAATGGGCTGAATTGAAGAACCACCAAACAGAAAAAGGCAGCGAGAGAAGCAGTCTCCAAACCAGTGGCATTCTAATCCCCCCAAAATAATTACTACAAACAAACCAAGTGGTGAGAATGCTGGCTATGTTGTCAGTCTGTCCGGGTATGTATTTTCAAGAAGTGAACTTTCAGTGTTGAACTGTGGTCTGAAGTTTGTTCCCACTGTTGTTCCTAAGCTATATGAAGTGAAAAAAATACATTCATGGACTAGTTAGAAAATTACAATTGAAATGCATGTTTAATACTTTAAATAGTACTACACAAAATGAAAGTATTAATGCCAGTGATTCTAGTATAGAGGAGAATTCTTTTTCTTGTGCTCCTGATGATGAATATAATGCATACAGCTTATTTGATACTAGCTGTGTTAAAACACACAGCAGTTATGTTCCAGGTTTGTTTGATGCTGACGTTAGTTATTTTCATAAAGCAGTAGATTTTTCCACTGAAACTGAATTAAATATGTTTTAAATCAAAAACAGAATATCGTTTACAATTTAACTAGAGAAGAGTGGTCAGCATTATTAAATATGACTAAAAATGAACAGTTGGTTTTTAAATCTGCTGACAAGGGAAACAAACTAGTTGTGATGCATATATCTCAGTATTTAAAGATGTGCCATGAACATTTGGATGACAATTCAGTTTATTCAAAGGTAGATACAAGTCATTATTTGGGAGCCTTAGTTGAATTCAAATCTTTACTTAATAAAGGTGTCAGATTAGGTTATTTAACTGCTGATGATGTTCAGAAGAAGCTAACTATGAATATTATACCCCCAGATTCTCAAAAGCCTGCACAGAGTGCAAGATGAGTGCAGTAGCTCACGCAGGCAATATGTCTGCCGTGCGATCCAGGAACAGCTGTCAGGGGCGTGCACGAGAGCTCCAGCACTAATCTTGCACGGACTAAGCCCTGATATGCAAATCACCTCATCTGCTGGAGAAATCCATGCAAATGAGGTGATATTGCAATCCAGGAAGCTTGCAATAGTCCATGCAAGACAAGTGCAATCTGCAGAAATGCACTTGGTTGCTAACCGAGTACATGTCTGCAAATTCCAAAACGGAGCTATGACAGCTCCAAATAAAGGCTGCATATCATTGAGGAAGCAAGCCAATGTCCAAGTAGAAGGCTATTGGCATTACAAAATGTAAAAAAAAAATAAACAACGTTTAATTATATCTTCGCTGATCTCACCAGGTTAAGTATAGGGCAGCGACGCGCAAATGGGACTGGGGAGAAAATAATAAAATAAACCAAAAATGTGCATTCTAACAAAAATCAGTATTCTGCCATGCAAGTCAATGGCAGGCAAAAGACATCTTGGCCAGAGAGTAGTGGTTGCTAAGGGGGAAGGCTCAGTGTGGGACATGTAACTATGCATTAGTAGGCAATCCTATGCAAATGATGGAAAGGTTAGTGAATCCCAGATTTTCCCAGGGTGTGAGGCAGGTCCCAAGAGTGTAAGAGTATAAATAGCTGGGTGCAAGACTAGGATATAGGTGACATCATGGAGGTGTGTGTCAGGCATACTGTAAGCGGATTGGAGACCTGTGGCCTGAGATTGCTCCTAGGTTAGCACAGCTAAGCTAGGGGTGTGTCCAAACCTGCCCAGCACTCTTTACAAAGTGTAAGTGGGTGTGCGCGCCATGCACTGGGTTTTATAAGAAGAAAATGAAGTTAAAATAGGAAATAGCAGCTCTGTGCACATATGAGCACTCCATTTGCGGGGCATGCACACAGGCTTAAACAGGGAGGCAATGGGAAGGCAAAACAGCAGTAGGAAGGTAATCAAGGAGAACTAGCTTAGCTGACAGGTGAAATGCATCAGAATCAGCCAATTACACAGGCAGCAGACCAGCCCAGCCCAGCACACCACTATAAACTATGCAAACACCTTTTCCCCTTGTTTTTTCCAAATACTCTGCACCACCGGTGTATACAGATGGGGAAATTTTACAAAACGAAAGCAAGAGAAAAAATTATAGGGGCTGCTTTCACTATCGTAAACCAGCATGTGCAAGAGGTGGAGGGTGGTGAGGATGTGCTGCTGAGCAACCCACAGTGAGGAGATGGAGAAGAATGTACAGACCCAGGGTAACCTACCAAGGGCTACATGAGCTGGAGATATTGGAGTGCTATAGGGTGGACAGGGACCTCTTACAGCAAATTGTTGAGCTGTGCTGGCCATGCCTCACACACAGAACTAACAGAGGGGAACCCATCCCTGTAGATACCAAGGTATGTGTAGGCCTAAGAATACTAGCTACAGGTACCTTCCAAAGGCCAACTGGGAATATGATGGGGATATCACAGGCATCAGCACCCAGGGTACTCCACCAGTTCCTGGATGCCATGTCAGCACATGTCAGTGAGCACATATATTTCCCCATCACCCGTGAGGCGTTGGCCAGCAATATGCATCTCTTCCACCAAATAGCAGAATACCCTGAGGTAGTGGGTGCAATAGACTGCAAGCACATATGCATTAAAGCACCACCAGGTGAGCAGGGTAGGGTCTGCATCAACTGCAAGGGCTTCCCCTCATTCAACTGCCAGGTTGTGTGCGATGCCCAGGGCACAATAATGAATGTGTGTGCTGGCTGCCCTGGAAGTTACCATGATTCCCAAATCTGGCATCTGATGCAGCTGTATCAGGAATTTGCCAATGGGGACATCCCACATGGTCACCTAGTGGGGGATGCTGGATACACACTGGAGCCATGGCTGATGACACCCATCAGAAATGCACACACACCCGAACAAGAGCGCCATAATGAGGCACACGCACAAAAACAAATCATAATAGAGCATGTTTGGGATGCTCAAGTCATGGTTCCGGTGCCTGGACACATCCAGTGGAGCCTTGCAGTACTCACCAATTACATGTACCCAAACTGATCTTGTATGTGCAATGATACACAATATGATCCTGTGGAAGCAGCTGCAGCAGGAACAGCATGGGGCAGGGATACACAGCCCCCCACCAGTGTCAAGGCCTGCACAGACGCAGAGTGACTCAGAGGAGGAACAACCTGAGCCTGCCCCAGTAGGTAGAAGGAGCATGCCCAGTATGCCCGGGCTTTGGCAAAGAGGCAACGCATAGCACATGCACTGACACGGCAGGGACCCAGGGAATGACACCTCTCTTTGACTTGCCCATACAGTAAAAGTGATGCCAAACATGACACTACCTTTGCTCAACCATGTATAGGGAGTGTACTATGTGCATCCAACAGAGGCAGCCCTGCAGCACCACCCTCAAGACTGGGACACCCACAAGGTAAGTAACCCATACATGCCAGTTGGGGGGGCACATACCCAACAACAGTCACAGCCAGCAGGATAGGTGTAAACAAACACAAACAAATGCTGTACTATGGCCTCTGAGCCCCATGGGTAACCCCTACCCCAGTCCCCACAGACAGACTACAGCAGGCCAGCCAGCTGGCTGTAAGTTTGAAGGATAGGAAGTCAGAAACTAATATGTAGGTAGTTAAAGCTAAGATCTGTAGTACACTGGTATGCCTCTAGCCAGCACGACAGGTAAGACTACAGACTGAAATGGTGTACCCAACATACCAGTACAGTCCTAGTAAATGTATAAAAGTGTAAGGTGTGCCCCACCATCCTATGTACACTTATAGTAACAGTCAGGTGTGCCCCCCCACCCCTGTGTAGAAATGTAGAAACAGTCAGGTGTCCCACCCGCTTTGCAGAAATGTAGCAACAGTAAATGCCAAATGACTCATTGTAAACCCTGCAGATACAGCATGCTACCTGTCAGTGTACAACCCAAAGGTCAGCACCACAGTACAAACTACCTGGCCTTGATCCACACATGCAATATAGATGGCCATACTGGGCATGCTAACACACTTAGAGAAATGAAGGCAATGTCAGTCAACAACATACTGAAAGTCCATACTGAGCATGCTCACACACACAAACACATGAAGGCCATGTCAGCAAACACCAATGGAACAGACATATCTGGCAGTTGCAGTTCTTAGTGCAGACACATGTCAGTATGCACCACTCCTGCCTTGCACACACAGTGAATAGGAATACAGACATATATGTAAGGACAACACACTATAATAAGCCAAAGGTAGATGGACATAGATGTGTTGAAGAGGGTGACCATGACAAGAAGTCATCTGGGCCTGTCCCACCCAGCACACAGCCAAAGGGCCCCAAACACATGAGGTGCAGGTGTCACTCAATGCAGATAATAGCCACCAGTATCTGTCAGCATGACAGCGTGTTGCACTTGCCAGCTGTGCAACATGACTGTACAAGGAAGTAGTCACCTAGTAGCTGTATACACGCACTTTTGGCATATGATCCCGTGTGTGCCTGCATGTGGCATGTCAACCCCTATATGAATGGGTTACGGCCCATGCACACACTGCCCTCCCCATAGCAGTATCATGACAAGCCTGCCAAGGTCATCCAATGTGAAATACACCTGTGGGAGAGCTGTAGCTCAGTCATCCCCATTGTGCTTCCCATAACTGTGTACTGCTGTACAGATAAACTAGTTAGCTAGTGGTCCTTACCCCAGACATGGCAACTGTGTGAGGGTGTGTTTGTGTGCATGTCTCTTGGTCTCTAACTGTGTAGAGAGAAATGCTTTGTAGGCTACTCACACTCCGTACAGTTCATATACACAACTTTGGCATGGCTGCCGATATCACTCACCTAGCAATATACCTCTGGGGTAATCACAGCCCAGTTATCTCTGTAGCGCGTCCTGTAACTGCACAGTGGCTATTGTGAATTATGCTGGGGAAATAATAGCCCAGTAATGTCCATGGCATGTCCTGTAACCACGTACTGTTGTATTGTGATAAAGTAGTTAGGTAGGTGTTCCAACCCCAGACCTGTCAAGTGTGTGTGTGCTTGACTGAGTAGAGCAAAAACTTTTTAGCCCACTCACACCCTGTACAATACATATACTCAACTTTGGCAAGGCTGCTGATGTCACTCACCTAGAAATACACCTCTGGGGAAATCATAGCCCAGTAATCTCTGTTGCACGTCCTGTAACTGCGTACTGCTGTAGTGTGATTTAGAACTGTGGTAGGGTTCCTTCTCCACCCATGGCAATTCTGGATGTTTTTTGTGTGTTCCAATGTCTGTGTATGGAGGAATGCATCATAGGCTACTCATTCGCAGTACATTTCAAATGCCCTACTTTGGCAATCTTGCTGATGTCATTCATTGTGAAATACAAGATCTGTAGTAATCCCTGTGGTGCGACCTATAACTGCTCCATGCTGAAGTGTAATATAGGCCTTGATCAGGGGTTCAATACCCACACGTAGTGGTTGTGGATGTTTTGTGTGTGTCTCACTGTTTTAGTAGGGAGCAATGCATTTTAGGCTAGTCACTCGCAGTACAGTTGAAATGGCCCTCTTTGGTAATACTGCTAATGTCAATCAATGTGAAATACACCTTTTGGGAAGAAGTGCTTCAGCAATGTCCATGGCATGTAGTATAACTGCATAGTGCTGTAGTGTAATAAACTAGTTTGGTAGGGGTTCAACTCTCAGACATGACAGGTGTGTGTGTGTAACTCGGATCCTGTGTAGAAGTGGGGGCAAGTGTGTGACACCTGTTGGAAATGTAGAGAGGTTTTGCTTATTCCTTTTATGGTGGTCCTACTATATATCACAATGTCAACTATACAGTGATAACAGATGTAAATTAGCTGAGAGGCTGGGGTGCAAAGCCATAACCATACATGTGACATCAAGGCCAGCCATGTGTTTAGCTGTGGGGGGATGCTTATTTGTACAAGACGTATAGTGTGTGGGGCCTCTCAACCCCATTAACGGTGCATGTGGACATATGTGTATTTGTTAATCTGCTATTGCTATCTACAGATGTATGGCCATATATACCTATATAGATTAATATATCTGCTAATATATGTATAACCATGTCCGTATACACCTACATCGATATATATCTGTGTACACATATATAACATGCTTGTGTATATGTAGACATATAGGTGTAGACACATATATGTGTCAATTTAGGCACATGCATATATATATGTGCATATATATTGATAGATATGCATATAGTTTTAGACAGTGTAATATATATATATATATATATATATATATATATATATATAAATATATATATATATATATATATATATATATATATATATATATATATATATATATATATACATATATAGATATGTTGTATCTGTTTAGATATTAATATAGGTACACACATGTACATCTAGATATTGGAATACATTCTCTGTACTGTTGCATGAATGGACTGGATGATATGTTTCTGAAAGCATCAAATCTCTTTGTATCTGTCATGGCTTAGTGGGAAATCACTTTGTCTATGGTGGGCAGGGTCCTTGGGTTGATCCTTGCTAGAGCTGTCTTTTTTGCTGCTGGGCAGAACACAGCCCGTTGGATACACAGTAATTAAGGCACTTTAAAGCCGTTGTAAGCATGTTTGTGCAGAGCTAAGCAATGCCTACACAGGTTAAGCAATTCAGCAGCTAACTCAGGGGGCACCAGGCCTGATTACACATGACAGTTAGGTGAGTTGCCATTCCATTTTGTAGTTCATGGAGTACACTGCCCAGGATGTCATCTGGTCCCATGGATGCTGTAGTCTTAGCTAAGGGTAGTGCATTTCCTGCCTGTGTGGCTGTGATTACTGGACAATGGAACCCTTTTCGTATTGACATGGGCACTTTTAGGGTTGAAAGGGGGTGAATGTGACACTAAATCAATTTGCCAGGATATTGGCACATTCCGTGGGAGCTGTCTATGTAATGCCATTCTGTTGCAGCTCAGAGCACTTCTGAATATTGCCAGATTGAATTCGGCCATAACTATAGAATGCTGTGTGGTTGTCTTTGGAATCTGTGTTGATTATAGTAACATAACCTGTTTTGGAGGATTCCATGAGGGATCTCTACATCTTACTGGGGCTGGTAAGAGAGTTGTTGGCATCCTTGGATTACCCTTTTGTCTTCAACAGTGTCTACCATCTGTTGTATACTTTGTAAATGGCAGGAGACCACCAGACTGGCTTGATTATGTGGGAGGTGAGCGTCGTGGTTCTATGTGGGATGTCAGGAATCATGCACAAGTGGCTGTGCTCATACAGTGCCTTAGTCCAGGATCCATTAGTTGAACTGTCAGTGCTTGTCTCCATGGGTGTCACAAACATTGTCACTTCTGCCTCGAGTAGCATGATGTTGGCTGGACCCAATGGTGAGTGTGGTGTTAAACATTCTTATATGGTGCTCCTAGCATAATTCACAATCGCCACTGTGCAGGGATAACAGATGTGATATCAGTACATAGTCAATCACAGGTTTGATACCCTGGATTGGTAGGTATGTGACACACACATGCTTACCTTTTACTCTCCCAACCCACCCTGACTTATCTTTGCCTCTGTCTGCCTCTCTCACTCCCTCTGTGGTGGATGTGAAGACTTACACATGCTTTGCTTAGGCAGCGGCATGTGTATTATCAGTGATTTTCATGATCAGCTGAAGGCCTCTGCACAGATTACAGCCCTCCTCTAGCTGATTGCATGTGGAACAGCTGTGGTAACATTCCCATAGCCAATTGCATAGAAACACACTCCAGTATCTAGGAACATCATGTTGGTGTTGGGCCTTTTCATTCACTGTGAGCAGGAACTAGATCTGTTGTTTGGCAAACAGCATCACAGATGGATTGGCGACTTACCTCTGACAACATACACTGTGGAAACAGGCCAATACACAGGAGGGGGATGTGCCTGTCCTGACTACAAACTGTAAGTGCTGCTATACTGCAGTTGGGGTAATATTGGTTTAACAGGGTGTTTGTGGATATGTCTGTCCTACATGTTTTAATACTTGTCATGTCGGTGCTATGTTCATGAGAAATCCCCATCTGTAGGGTCATCTGCAGACTGGGCAGTGTGTGGTGCCTTGTCTTCCTTATGTTACCCACAGAGCACCTATCTCTCAACTGCAGAAGGTAGTGCGAGGATTGCAGTCAGTAGATGGTGACAGCCAGAAGAGGTACTGAAGTCCTATCCCTCATAGGATATATGTTGCATCACACCCTGTTATGACAGGAAATGTATGAGGTCATCACAGCAACATGTCAATATTGGCCCTGTGTTTGTGCCTCCAGCCACAATCCTGTCAACCTTTGTACATATGTCATGCAGTAGGGGGTGCATATGTTCTGTACACCATATTCATTGACAGCATAGCTGATAAGCCAGTGAGATCAGACTGCTACCCATGTTATGTATAATAGGGGTTACATTTGAGGACATAGCCTGGTTATTCTGTGGTTGTGTGTACAGTACTGAGGTATGTGTAAGTCTGGTAATTGTCGACAGTGTGTGTATAGTGCATATGTACCTTGGCCTGTGCACAGAGAGAGGTAGATATCATTGTTCTTGGTCCTGTTCTATCTGATGTTGCATGCTGCTCCACTGTATGTCACCCTATCAGCTTACATGTTTGTAGGTGTGAATGCACACATGTCCCAAACCACAGACAACCATTGGACCACACTGTGTAGTGGCCCAGTATATGTAGGGTTGTTGTGTGAGTGGCTCTTATAAGGATGGTGTACATCAGATAGTCCATATACTGTAATAGTACGCTAGCTTACCATATGTGGCTGTGGCTGTGTTTACATTGGTTGTGTTATGCACTTTCACACAGGTGTCTGTTACTTTATGATGCGACATGCCTGTAGAGCCTGCTATCTATGCATGTACATGTGTATTCCCACATAGGAGATGTAGCCCATTGTTGAGTCAGTCTGCCTGTAGCCTGCACTGTGCTTTGTTACATACCTAGCAACTTACTGTACTTATCCAGTGTAATGTCATGTCCAGATACTTGCCAGATGTACTGCTGCCTGGCCACCAAAACAGTCATGTATGTCAGACAAAGCAGTGGGATGCTGTTCAGATTTATGTCAGTAACTACCGGATAGTATGTGGCCATGGCACCTCTGTACCAGCAGTTATTAAGTGTCAGGACAGACAGGGGTGTATGAATGCATAACATATGGGGGCAAATGTATACCAGTATGTATGTGTCATACCCATCTACACAACATCTACTTTGACAGGCCTGGTCCACATGTCTTGCATGAAGGGGTTCTGTGTATACCCCTGCACTGACCCGAGTGTGTCAGACTGTCCACATATATTGGCCACATCACAGCTGTAGTCCACAGGGGCGTTACTGTGCTAGCAGTGGTACTGTACTATGATGACCTTAGGATGTCTGTAAGTAGCCAATGGCACACATGTTAACAGCAGACGTGGACTCCCACACACGCTATTTCTGTGAAGACAATCCCGATTACAGTAGCAATAGTCTACAAATATAGCTGCACTACATACGTTACATCCCCTTGCACTGAGAGGTTGGGACTATTGGGGCTGAGGTAGGGATCTACTCCATGTGCAGGACATATAGTGAACATATATGTATATAAAAGTATACATATATCCATATAGATATGTACACATATACATATCATGCTTACTGTATGACAACAGTTATACACATATGTGCCTGTGTTCCAGCCTCTGTCCTCCACCTACAAACCAGGCCTTGCACATATGATATACTGTCAGGGGTTGTTATGTAGTGGGCTGTGTGTATGTCATACTGTCATTCCTGCCATCACTCCACTGCTGTTGTGTCTGTCCCCCACACATACTGAGGGGTTGGGGCCATATATGTGTGGGTTTCACCTACACAATACATATGTACCGTAATGCACTTCAGAGGCCAGTGTATGTAACAGTGGTATATGGCTCAGTATTAGTGAGTGTAGGGGGGGTGCACCATGACTAACCTAGGCTGTTACGACATGTGTGTGTGTATCTGGGATAAGCTGGCTTAAGGTAACTGGATGTACTTTACTATACAATCCACCTTGGGTAAATGCAGGCCTACTGCCTCCTGCCATACAGGATGTTCTGTTAGTCAGTGTGATTGTGATGGTGTCAGGTATGCTTTGTTATGTAACAGATACATCCCATTGTGTCAACTGGGGTCTGTAGCCCATAGGGATTGTGTACAGAGTGTAGATAGAGGCTGATGACCTATACATCTGCATTATGTACTGTTGATTGTCTAGTATGCTGTGGCCCAGTCTGTCATTACTGAAGTACTACTAGAAGGCCTCGGCCTGGACAGCAACATATGTCAACCTTTCCAGACTACTGTCTTAGTATAACTGTTTCACAGTTGCAGTACACTGTTCATATGGATGCCAGTGTCAAAACAGCTATATGCCATGGCATGTACAACTGTCATAGTACACAAATAAAGCTTTCATATTCATTTATGTACACCTAGGTGTAGTGTTATATCCTTTGATATCTCTGTGGGTGTAAGTTACAGGGTATGAATGTCATTTGTATGGGTGGCTCATACAGTTTCCAGTTGGTAAGGTGGTGACTGTAGGAATACTGGCTGCTCCATATTGTATGCACGTACTACATATGTATATTACTGTAGAAATCTCTGTGTGTGTATGTGTAGTGATTCATATATCTATATAGTTTTATATTTATATATATATATATATATATATATATATATATATATATATATATATATATATATATACCTGTATCTGCATATATGTGTCTGTGTATATGTATCCTAGGGATGGCCATGTCGGGCCTGGTCCTGCAAATGGGATCTGCAGCACTTGGTACTGTATTACAGGGGGGTCATGTTTGGCTGGTGTGGTATACCTATATGCACCAGATGTATATTGAGTGGGGCCTCTCAACCCCATTACTGTCGCATGAAGACATATATCTTCTGTTATGTCCCCATTGTTATCTACAGATGTATGTCCCTATATACCTATATATGACACATATATATATATATATATATATATATATATATATATATATATATAAAAAAAACCTGCCATATATATTTAGACATGTTGATGTGGACATGTATATCTGTAGATGTAGGCGTTTGCATGTTTATATGTTCATAAATATCTATAGATTTATATAAATAGTGTATGTATATATATATATATATATATATATATATATATATATATATATATATATATAAATATATATATATATATATATATATATATATATATATATATATATATATATACAGATCCCTATCAGATGATAGAAACCTCATATGACTGAAACTCATTTGACTGAGACCACAAGACTGAAAATGCAAAATACTGAAAAATCACTTGACTGAAACCCATAATACTGAAATCTTACAGTGCTAAATTTGGATGGTGTAAAACATTGGGGAGTGTAGGGGGGGCATAGCGCCCACCTATTCTGGTTATATATTGTCCACTTTACAATTCAGTATGTTGAAATTTAGCATTGTAAGATTTCAGTATTATGGGTTTCAGTCAAGTGATTTTTCAGTATTTTGCATTTTCAGTCTTGTGGTCTCAGTCAAATGAGTTTCAGTCATATGAGGTTTCTATCATCTGACAGGGATCCATATATACACATATATATATATATATATATATATATATATATATATATATATATATATATATATATATATATATATATATATATATATATATATATTTATATATACATGCACACACACATATATGAATATGTTGTACGTGTTTAGACATTAATATATTTACTCACACACATACATCTACATGTTGGAATACATTCTATGTACTGTTGAATGACTGGGCTGGATGATATGTTTGTGAATACATCAATACGTCAAGGATATGTATATCTGAGATGGCTTAGTGGAAAATCACCTTGGCTATGGTGTGCAGGCTCCTGGGTTTGATGCTAGCAGAGGCTGCTTATGTTGTTGCTGGGCAGAGCATGGGCTATTGGATACAGAGAGATTAAGTCACTTTAAAGCGGTTGTGAGCATGTTTGCATGGGATTAAGCACTTTTAGGTGGCAGTAATTGGGTTTCAGCCTGTTTTCACGGGGGTAAGCACTGCCTACACAGATTAAGCAATGTAGCAGCTAACTTAGTGTGAGAAACTGTAACCGGAATTTAGCAGTGCTTACCTTTGCGCGAACCCACTTAAAAGTGCCTTAATCACTCCGTATCCAAAGACCCTTGCTCTGCCCAGCAACAAAATAAAAGGCCTCAGCAGGGCTCAGACCCAGGACCTTGCACACCACAGCGAATGGGATTTATCTCTAAGCCATGGCAGATATACATACATCAGATGCCATCACAAACATAGCATACAGCAAAAGAAGTCAACAGTACAGAGTATGTACATATACATGTAAATGTAATAGATATATACCTCTCCCACTACATCTATCTATATAAATATCTACATATGTATGTATATATATATATATATATATATATATATATATATATATATATATATACAGCTATACTTATATCTTTCAATATATCTATATACAGCAATATATGTATATGTGTGTGTGTGTATGTGTGTGTGTGTGTGTGTGTGTGTGTGTGTGTGTGTGTGTGTGTGTGTGTGTGTGTGTGTGTGTACATATATATATATATATATATATATATATATATATATATATATATATAAAGATATATGCGTGTGTGTATGACAGAAACAAAAATAATTGAAAGTATTGAAATGTAGTGGGACTGGATCTGATCGGAAGTGTGTCATATTAACACCTACAATATTGATATGTGACCCTACTACGTCTATCAGTGTTGCATAGCAATATATTTTTAATACCTAGCAATATATTTTTATTACCTATTTCATTCGACTAAGCCCAAGGTATGTTCCTTGATCTCCACTCTACTATTTTCCCCAGTGCACCCTCCCAGCACCGGCCATACGTTCATCTCGTTGTTACGCAACCACATTGTTACCCTCCCCATTACCCAGCCCTGCCCCCCCTTGCCCAACTACCTCCCCAAGGCAGTCTTATTACAACCGGTCCATCCAAATCTGACACGCCTTGATCCATAATGTCATGGCCATTGCTCCCTGCAAACCCCAGCCCCCAACTGCACATTAACCATCCATCCTCTGGGTGCTAGGGCAGACCCTTCACACCTCTACACATTGACCTCTCTCCAGTGGTAGTGACCCAACATGTATGTTGTCTCGACCCAAGCATATTCAGGCTTCCTTACAGCCTACTCCATGTTACACACATACAATCTCCACCTTTCGAGATAAGAGTCAACCCAGAGAATCCATTTGTATTTGTTGGTATTCACAAGTGGGATGAACCTGTCTTGGTTTCATGAGTAGATGTAGTGAGTCCACAGTATTCAGCCCACTGATAGTATCTGGCCACCAGTCTGAGAAGCAGTGATATGTTCCCACCTGTACCCAGCCGCATTTCCCAGTTCCACTTCACCGACGATCCAGCTTTGACCTTCCTAGCATGCCGCACCCCCCCGTCGACGTGCACTCAACTGTTGTTTTCCTGTTCTCTTCCAGGTATACAAGGTGCACACAACCGCAGTTGACACGTGACTCATAACAGGTAGGTTCCAGGTATACGTGATGGACACATCCCCTGTATACACATGACACTACACGTTTCTCTCTGTTTTACCTTTGTAATGATAATGAAGATGCATGCAGCACCTTGTAGGACTACAGGGCTGGCTTTATCATTGGATAGGAACTGTGTAGCTAATTTAAATAAACAGCTCAGAATATGGTATGTAAACAATGTTTAAATGGTTGCTTGTATTAATGACACGTGTCTTTCTGAATAAGTCTTGATATTAAAAAAGACAAAAACGCTAGATAATACATGAGTAGCTGTTGTTGTCCTATTAATGCCTGTTGAATGCTTTCCTGTCCTGAAGTTCGTTCTTAGTTATATACAGATATATATCTATAGATATAATAGAGCACATAACAAATGCATATATGACCACAGGCACCATTAATGGGGGTGAGTGGGCTCAAGCAACATACGCCTGACACGTATCAGTATTCTACCCCCCCAGCCACACAGGTCTGTCATGGAATACATTACCAACTGGTGCAAATCCCATGAGCAGGACCTGACACTTCATGGCCACAACATATTAACAGTAAGTCATACCACCTGTATGATGTGAGGCTGGTATCGATAACATATACAGTACAGTCTGGCTACTATAGTGAATGTACAATGTGGAGGCAATAAAACATTCCTAAGATACATATACACAGACACAGGTATGCAGATACATATATATGTCTAAATATATATATATATATATATATATATATATATATATATATATATATATATATTATATAGCTATAGACATGTATGCACCTACACATACACACACAAAGGTATGTCTAGGGGGATGCATTATTAGAGGGTGCACACTACAATGAACAGCCAGTATCCCTACAGTTGCAACCTCATCAGATGGACAGTGTATGAGTCACGCATACAAAAGACAATTGTTGCCTGAAACATATACCCACAGAGGAGTACAAGGATGTGACACAGCACACAGGTTTGGATACATTTTAAAGGTTTATTTCTGTAGTAATACATTTGCTTATTCCATGTCATATAGCTATTAGATGTTGAAATACATACAAAGAGATGAATTAAACACTCAGATAGATAATTTAATACAGTAATTAGAAAGCATAACATACGTTGGTGTCAAGACCATGGCCTTCAAGTAGTACAACAGGAAAGGCAGATTGGGCCACAGGATAACAATCAATCAACAGTAAGTAATGCAGATATACAGGCCGGCGGCCTCTAACTACACTCTGTACTCAATGCCTAGGTGGAAAAGACCAAGGTTGATGATGGGAATGTATCTGTTACATAACAATGCATAACTGAAATCATCACAATTGCACCGACAAACAGAACAGGTTGTATGGCAGTAATCAGTAGGCAGCAATGTTCACAAGGTGAAATGTATGGCAAGCCAGCTTACTACTAATACACCTCCCATATTGTAACACCATAGGTTAATGATGGTGCTCCCACCCCCATAGACTGACTTACAAGAGCATATAACAATGTTACATACACTGACCTCTACACTGCAGAGGGGCACACATGTGTTGTGCAGATGAAGCCCACATATATATGGTGCATATGTTCTGTACACCATTATTCATTGACATTATACCTGATAACAAGCCAGTCAGATAACAGACTGCTGGACATGCTGTGTATAGTAATGGCTTTTACTGAGGACATGACTTGGACAGTCTGTGGTTGTGTGTACAGTACTGTTGTCTGTGTACATAGGGCAGGAGTCTGCACCCTTCAGTATCCCAGGAGATATGTCTGTCCCCTCACCCACCACAGTAAAGTCATTGGGAACCACAACAGCTAATTGACCCCTAGTATGAAGATTACACTGCATATAAGGTTTCAAATATTGTTATACTATATACGACAGAACTAATTGTATCAGAGCAATTCCTAACATCCATCCATGATTGTGTTCCTGCAATGGCCCTGGTTGATCTCTGTGTGTGTTTGTGTGTGGGTGGTGCATTAGTGTCCATTAATCCTCAGAGGTACAGGGAGCCACTACAGCAGGTTGTTCGAGTCGCATGTGGCTCCAGAGCCACAGGTTGCGGACCCCTGAGTTAGGAATTTGAAGACAATCTGTGTATTGGGCAGTGCACATACTGTTGTAGATGCAATTGTTCTTTGTCCTGTACTATGTGATGTTACATGCTGCCCCAGTGGATGGTACTCTATTTGCTCACATGTCTGTAGGGCCAGGCACATGTGTCCCATACCACAGACAGCCAATGGACCTCACTGTGCCATGACCAGTGTATGTATGGTTACTGTGTGAGTGGTACATATGAGGATGGTGTTTACCAGGTGGTCATTATACTGACATATTAAGCTTGTGTAATCACATACACTGTTGTGGAATATGACTGCAGAACATCCTACTGCTGACACATGTACACCTACAACACAACTGGATAATATTATAGAGACCGCAATCAAGCAGTGCACCTAACAGCTGTAATGCATCATTGCCTGATGACTACACTACCTGACAAATGTGCCTCACACCCTACCCCCTACAACATGTTAGACTGCAGTACTTTGCTACACTGTTGAACAATCACCGTGTGCATCAGAACCATAACAGCCTGTCCCTGCATCAATGGTACGGATGACAGGGTTAGGGCACAGGTATCACCATATGAACAGGGTGTGGTGTTGGTTTGCCAGAGGCCAAGGGTGGCCCATACATTTGACACTATGTGTGTGGGTGAGAGGTGTACTCCAGGGAGCTGGCTGATGATATGGTGTGTGTAGGTATGAGGTTGCCCTAGGTGTGATTTTGAGAGGGTGTGGGTATGCATGCACACAGTTCTGCCATGTGGCTGCCCTACACAGGTGTTTATGGAGAGCTGCAGACCATACCTGGCAGGGTGTGCAGTTCAATACCTCTGGCCATGGACATGTGGACTGCACCTGCCAGGTGTTCCATGGGCACATCCAGCTACAGCCCTTGATGTGCTACTGTCATCTGTGGATGACATTTGTCCGCTGGTACTAGACCCCTCCTGGGACTGGCCAGCACCACGTGCATGTGGCCTGCTATGGTGTGGACAGCCCATGACCTGCACTGCTGGGGGTGCTACTACCACTACGGGAGCCCCTTGGTGTCCTGCCATGTCCACGTTGACTACCAGCTGATGGTGTTGCTACCCTATGTCCACACAGACATCACAACACTCCCTCCACATGTTCTAGACAGACCACGGTCAATGAGGGCCATCATCTCACCAGACCATCTATCCATGAACTCAGTTACTCCATGGATGGCACTAGCAAGTTCACGGGCATTGTCATTTGATGATGTGAGAGCAGACCTCTGCAGCCTGAGGGCCTGTCTGTGGTAATGTTCTGTACTTGTCTGCACCACCATGACAGCCTGAAACATGCGTCAGGTGGTAGCATCTATGCTGCCTCTGCCAGGGGCACAATGTCCAGTTGCCCTACCACGAGCACTTTGGGACATCTGCCTATGTGGTGCCCTGCTGGACAACTGGCTATGCCTGCTGTGACCTGACACAGCAGGCATGGTCACCACACTTTCCTGTGCACTTGCACTAAATGCCATCTGTCCCTCCGCTATGGCCACTGGTGATGGGGTGTGTATAGGCACTGAAACTGTGTGCGGGGGCATGGTAGTTAAAAGGGGGATGTCAAATGTAAGCACAATGTTGTCCCCTGAAAATCCAACCTGTGCCTCACCATAAGTATCATCATCATCATCATCAGTGTCTGTATAGACACCTACATCAGATCAGCTGCAGGAGGGAACGTGACCCACCTTGCCACCTGCGAGGGAGAACAATAAATGCACTTTAAACCTGTACATCATTGCCTAGCAGTACACACACACACACACACACACACACACACACACACACACACACACACACACACACACACACACACACACCTGCGTTATACCTACCTGTGAATGGCTTTCCAGTCAGTTCCACTTGTATATCCATATGTTACCCCACCCTGCGTCACACTTGCTAACATGCACACATTGATACCACTCATTAACATCACAGTCCTATGAATGGCCACACAAGCGGATGCAACACAAGCCCTGTTGCTACTTTACCTGCCTGACCTGTGTGTGGTGGATTTATATGGCCTCACTGCTGTAATTTGGTATGCACCCTCTGCATGGCCAGAAATTATGTGCATGGCCCCTGTATGTGTGGGGTAATATGTTGCATCCAGAATATCTCCCACTGGTCTGTCATGGGTGTGTAAAGCTCAGTACATGCCTGATATGCTGCTCCATCAGCCCATCATGTGACAACTGTAATATTTGGATACACTCCCTGGTGTTGACTAGTACTTCCAAAATGCATCTGTAGAGCTGCATACATGGGTTGTTGGTGACCTCTCTGCTGACTGCAATATTAAGTATGTACCTGGAGTCTACCTTCCCTCTGGATGCCTGTGCCGTGCTAATGACCATATTATACTATTTGCTGTCCTGTGAATACACACATGAGAAGTATTCCTGGTGTGTAATGTGGCAGTCCATATCCATGTCCTGCATGGTCATAAAGGGGGATACAGCCATCTGAACACACCACAATCACATGTGCATATGTGGCCGCACACACAAACACACACATGCACACACGCATCCTACATGCATCTACCTCCCTCACGTTCAACAGAGTGACCCTGCATGCAACCTAAATAACCACCAAGAGGAATGCACACACATACAGGTGAGTTTGCACATTGATTGTACACACAGTCACCCTATTACCCATCTGCCAACATGCAGAACATATGGTACAGAACAGCATGCAGTTCAGCTATAGGCAATCCATGCTAACAACAGTATACATGTGTGTGATGCTTGTGCTGTGTCACTAAGTGATGCCCCTTCCCCTGGATACCACTGCACCCATGTACACAGTATTGTGCACCTGTTCTGCACCCTGCCATGTACTGTTTGACACAACTCACAGGTGTACAACCCTTTGTGGAATGTCTAGTACTGTGTCAGTTATGTCAGCTTTACTTCTCACAGACCCTATGTTTTTCAGCAACACATACCTGGGATGATATGTGGACAGTTGTCACTGGTGAATGCCTGATTTACAGCTGTAAGCATAAACAAACCATGTATGACCACTGCAATAGTCGTACACTGAGAACTATCAGTGCATACCATGGCTATGGGGGGTGTACACACCCCCATGTATTTCACACACACAACCATGATCTGCCATGGGACCACATCACTGCATATCTTAGCAGTACACGGGTCTGGTATGTCACATATGTCCTGCACTTTCACATGCAGTGTCTACAGATGGTGTTAGGTGTGCAGCTGCTGCCCACAATGCATACACATGATGTGGGCATATGTGTGCACACCCCTATCATGATGGTTTATCACACCTCTTGTTGTGTGTACTATAGCAGTCATTGCTTCTGGCAGGGGTATACCAGCATGGGCCATGTGCATTTGCCAGTGTATGTTCAGTCTGCCCTACACATGTCCCCCTATTCTGCATGATTGCAAGGTCTACTCATGTGCACATCCCATGGTGTTCACACACTGCCATCCCTATTGCTGTGTGTGTGTAGGGTTACGGCTGCCACAGGTCCTGACCCTGACCATCCTTAGTTTCCCAGCTGCAGTGCACTGGTGTGTCATGCTGTGACCCCCCCCCTCCTTCTGCTCTTATGCAGATGCATGACAAGTACGCCCTACACATGTTTGTCACTTTGCAGTGTCCCATACACTGAACATCACATGCTGCTGCCTAGACCCAAATGATAATGTGGAGTACTGTAATGCCTTATGCCATAGTGCAACTCTGCAGCAGTTGCCATTGTCCTACAGGTATATACACTGCTGTTGCACTATATATGGGTGTTGTTCAGAACATGTCAGTACAGTAGGCCATGTCTACCACCAGTAAGTTACTCCCTGTGTACACATTCTGCAATGACAGGATGTTAGCATGCAGCTGTCTGACAGACCCTTCCAATACCCCCCGTCATGCTCTTCTCTGTGAGACCGTGCATTTCACAGCAACAATATATGCACATGTACAGCATGCATTCAGGGTAGGTGTGTTAGATGTGTGCATGGCATATACCATCACCATTACTTACTTGTTGTGTTGGCAAGCATCTACATAAAACATACTCACCAGCTACAGGCTGTTGCCTTGTTGTTATCCCAAAGGGACCTACATAAGAGGGTGAAAGAAGAAAGGTATCACTACACTGCAGCAACACAATATATCTATGACATGTCCAATATGCATGTTCTACCTGTACCAATGGGGATGTTTACACAACAGTGGTCTACTGATGTGCTCTGTGTCCTTACCTGCATGCTCCTCGGCCATTGTGTGGGTGACACCCACCTCCACGATGTACGGCAGTTGTTGTAGACTTTTGGGATGGGCAGGTGCCACGAGGCTGGCTAGAGGCTCCTCCACATGTGTCAGGGGGATGGATGGATGGCATGGCCCCCCTGTGGTAAGGTGATCTCCCTGGACTTCAGCAGCACGGCGCCGGACATGGCAAAGCAGGTAACTGCAATGAAGCTGGACTTGCTCATATGTGCGATTGTGATGTCCGACATCATTGACCCTGTAGAGTATGTTGTTCCACAGGGCAGACCACTCCTGTAGCTCATGTGCATGCCTGCCAAACAGCACAGCATAGTGCTGGATCATGTATGTGAACAATATCTCGTTTTCTTCATTTGAGACTGCGGGAAAATGTACATGTGCCATAGGGTCTGTAAGAAATAAAGATGTATACAGGTCTGAGCAACTCATACAGAAAGGTTACCACAGTTCTTAATACACATCTCTGTCACCCCCTCCACCATATCAGCTTCAACTGACTGTACACACAACTCAATAGTTATGGCTACGGATTAACTAGCAGTTGAACAGATATTGTATTGTACCACACCTTCTGCTATGTGATCGTAGCCATGTCCCCTGTGTGGACACTATCATTGCTGGCCTATTACACACTATTCACCTGCATGCCATTGTCAGGGCTACTATGGTTACATGTATGCCACTGGTATGGCTAATTTGTGATTGCTGCACATCTGTCAGTCTGTATTATTGGGGATATCTGTGCATGGTGTTTGAGATGTATCAGGCTTGTGTAGACTATTACTACCACCATATGTTCTATAACAGTAACACAATAACATGTATATGTCTTATTGGCCAGCAGATCCATCTCTCCACAACCATCTGCCCATGGCACATGGCCACATCACATGTGTGTCCCAACATGGGGCCTCCTCATTTACTGTTACAGCAATACCAGCAAGTGCTGACTCTCAGGGCATGTTGTCCCCCCCCCAAGACACACAGACATTTTCCCGTCCCCTGGGCTCAGGTCTAGGGTCTGTGTCATACTGGCCTCCACAGACACATGAGGGATGTACTACATCAGTCTGAAGGACACGGTGCACATTCACAGGGCCAACATGCTCATTCTGCACAGCCTCCAGACCAGGCATATAAGGACGTGGACTGCTATTGTAAGTAGCACTGGGTGGGGAGGCTTGTTCCCATTGTGGCTATTTTGGGGCCCATGGGGCATTCACATCACAGAACACACACACCATCCACGGTGATTAGCCACCACATGTCACATACCACCCCTGTAGACTGTTCTCCATATCTACCACACCTGACCACTTCCACATGTGTTGCTGCCATACTTCCCCATTTTCCCATTGCATACTTCACAGATGGGGGCTATGTGGTGCCAAAAAGGGAATAAGGGAATACCATATGACATACCCCTCCATGGTGCACACCCTGAAAGCTGTAGATATCTGTGTGTATTGCTCTTTATTGGTATTTCAAGCTTCTAGCATTATCAGGTAGACCTCTCTGGACATACATGCTGATATAAATATATATCTTTATATATTACATATGTGACATATGTACACATATACATAACTTTATGTGGGGTACATTCAGACATCAGCTCCACAATCTCACCACACCTTCCTCCACAGCTGCAGTGTTCTGCCTTGCTCCAACATGGACAGGTGCCACATATGCAATTGGCATGACATTAGTGGGGTATATGTAGATGCCTATTGCAGGTAAGCATGTTACACACCTATGGCACCCCAGCATGCTACAATACAGATTCACCTGAGTATCCTGCAACTGATGGCCTGTGTCTGCCACATGGCCATCATAATATGACTGTTTGTAAGCTTCTGCGCAATCAGGCCTCTCTGTGTTGGACGGATGCCTTCTAGCTTACATTTGTTTAATAGAACTAGCCAGTTTTTCAGTTGCAACACTCAAGTCAGTTTCCCTGAGCTCAACAGTTGTTCACAATTCGATTTAAGTGCTAATTAAGCTACCAATTACTACAGCACTCAACTTTCCTCACTTGTCTTGATGGACACAATTTTTAGTACTTAATAAATATGCACATATCCAGGCATGTGTAAGGGTCAAGTCCCAGTGTTTTCTCCTGTCTAACTGCTGCATCTGGCCATCTTGGGGCAATGCAGCTATTGACTCATGTACACATACAACCCTGTCCTCCTACCACCCAACAATACAACATGTGAGAGATGCAGTTATACAGCCAAACTGGAATTAAAGCTCTCTTCACCCAAGACTGGACTAGACAGTCAAGAGGAGTAGGTGAACACTTGCACCACACCACACTCACCACATAGTCCCTGAAAACCTACACATCCAAAACACACACATAGTAACACAAACACACACCTGCATTCGAGTAGGCTCTCAGTAAACACCTGCCCAAGCAACATGGACCTCCAAAACAGAAACACAAACAACCTCCACCCCCAATATAATCCAAATGACACATAGCCCACAAAGCCAGTGTGCCACTCAACCACAGCACATAAGGCATAACAACAAACCCAACACTCTAGTCATAGCTGACTCTATAGTCAGGCACACTGATGTTCCACTCACCAGGCTACACAAGGAGAAAGTTACTGTCAGCTGCCTGTATGGTGCCAGGAACCAACACATAATGCATGTACTCAGGTCACTCCACAACAAATACAACTATGACTCTGTCAATCTCCATGTGTGTGTAAATGACCTGGACCATACCTCCCTGGACTACATGATAAGGGACATGGAGGAGCTGTCCAATATCGTAGCACAGGCAGGTATGACACTAGCCCTGTGTAGCATCTTGCCATCACCCAGAATGATACCATGGTACAATGACAAAATGATTAACGTCAACAATTGGCTAAGCTTCTTGTGTCATTCTAAGGGATCCAGCATCTGTCTGCCTGGAATATCATGATGGACAAACCACAATGCTTTGCCAGAGATGGCCTGCATCTGTCACCCCTGGGATTCCCGGTACTGGCTAAGGCTGTCGACACCTCTATAGTGCCTTTCTTAGGCAGGGTTCAAATGACAAATTCACCACCTTAACATGTACAAGCAAGAAAAATATGAGGGCATTGCTACTCAATGCTAGTAGTCTACACCTCAAAATGCACTCACTCGAGGCACTCCTTAGAATGGGGAAAATTGACATCTGTGCAGTGATAGAGACTTGGTTCAAGGATCCAGAGAGTACCCCTGCATTACCAGGCTGTAATTCATACCACACCTTTCGGCCACCTAACTAGGACCATAACACTTAAGGTGGAGGTATATCCATATTCCTTGAGGATATCCACACCTCCAGGCTAGTTGCTCAGCATAATACATCTGAGATTATCCAAGTGCAACTATCTCTGGGCAAGGCCCCAAACCAAATTGTAGCTTGGTACAGATCACCCACCATGCCCCAAGATTTCCACTCCTCATTTCTTGATACAGTGGAAAATATTAGGGTACAACTAACACCCTCATAATGGGCGATTTCACGTACCCCACCATTAACTGTGAAAAGTTGTCATGTACCAACCCTTGTGCTCAATGTTTTCTGGAATTATTCAATTCCAATGCCTTGGATCAACTTATCTACACCCACACCATGAGCAGCTATATCCTAGACCTGGTCATTACTAACATGCAAAACTGGTGCTCTACACCACAGGTCAATTCCTCGTAGGTCAGATCTGAACACAAGCCCCCAATCCCCATTAGGGAATCCACCGTTAATACTGACTCCAAAGCCAACTTCACACTTTGTAAAACAAATGTGGGAAACTGAACAACACCCATGCTGACAGACAATAGAGATATGACTGCTGAATCCTACACAAATGTACTTTATAAGTACTTACATGAGTGCATGGATCATTCAATCCCTAACAGAACAAAGATGCTATCCTCCAATGAAATGGAAGCCAATCTGGTGGTCCCCTGCCATAAACAAACTCTACAACAGAAGAAATACACTGTTGCAAAACAGAGTAAAACCCCATGATTGGAGGAAGTCCATGGTCAGCCTCAGTAAGAATCTTGGATCCCTCATAGGGTCCTCCAAAGCTAGCTAAGTAAGCAAAATTGTCACAGACTCCGAGGACAACCACAAAGCCTTCTATAGCTATGTCAAGACCCTCAACATCAACACTCACATCTGCTCTGTCTTATAGCACACTTGCACTAAATATACTGAACCCACTGATATTGCTAACATCTTGGCAGATGGGTTCAGTGCTGTCTTTACCCTCACTCATACCCTAGGGGGCCCGTCTCTATACTGAAAGAATGCAAAGTTCCTGTACTTATGGCTGCATAGAGAAGCACACTCTCCAAAGGCAAGAACACAACATCCATGGGACCTGACAACATCCCAGGCTGCATTCTACTTGAACTACAAAATGAACTGGCACACCACCTAAGTACCATGTTCAGTCATAGGCTCATCTCAGGCTATCTGCCCACTGAATGGTGCAGAGCAATGGTTATCCCACTCCACAAAGGGGGAGCCACCACAGACCACAGGACCTACCACCCCATTAGCCTGACAAGCATGGTCTGCCAAGGCTATGGAATGTATCGTCATGGAACCTATACACAATGACATTGGTAATCTCCAAACACTGGACCTCACCCAGTTTTGGTTGGTAAAAGGCAGATCATGTCTCTTACACCTGGTAGGCTTCTTGGAAGCAGTCAACAAAGCTGTAAATGAGTGTAAGGGTGTTCACACAGCCTATCTTGATCTCGCCATGCCATTCAACATGATCCCCCACTCTGGAATTTTATAGAAACCCACTAAACTAGGTATACATCCATATGTGACAAGATGGGTTGCCAACTGGCACACTGAGAGACACCACACTGTCAAGGTAGCAGACTCCAAGCCTAACATCAGACCAGTAACAAGTGTAGTACCACAGGGTTCAGTGCTGGGTCCTCTCCGGTTTGGGATCTACTTCTCTGACGTACATGCTAACACAGAAGGTCTTTGGCTAACAAAGTTCTCAGATGACTGCAAACTAGGAGCCATACTTGACACTCCAGACAATGTGGACATCCTACAAAAGGGCCTCGCTGGGACAGATGGCTGGTGTCAAAGCCGTGGGCTGAAGCTGAAGTTCCAGCAAGTGCATTGTCATTCCTTTTGATGAAAACTCTGTACCCATGAACTAACATATAGGCAGTAGTCCACCTAACACCAAAAGTGTGATAAGAGACCTTTGGACACAGGTGGACTGTAGTCTCTCCTTTGATAATGACATCGCCAGAGTAGTCAGGGAATCCTTCTACGTGGCACACCTCATCACAAAGGGTTTCTCATCCAGGGGAAAATAGGCCATTGTTCCACTCTAGTCATCACTCATTAGACCCATTATAGAGTACAATGCCCCAATTGGTATGCACCTCACAAGACATGTACAACAGCTGGAATGGCCACACAACTACCTCACATAGAGGATTATCAACCTCAAAGAGATGCCCTACACACACTGTGTCATTAAACTTCAGATTTACTCTGTCGTATATCACCTACTCAGAGGTGATTGCTGCCTAACATATACAGCTATGTCACACCCAGTGCTTTTGGACATGTTCCACTTAAAGTTATCCCAATCCCTCAGAGCTGCATGCTGTATGGACCTACACCTTGTCACCACAATAAACAACACATGCTGGAGGGATACATTCCAGTCCCAGATACTTCCCAGACTGTGGAACTAACTACCTATCTATATCAAACAATGCTCCTCAGTAGCACTCTTCCAGTCAAATCTGGATGATTGGCAGGGAGATAGGGATTTCACACCAGGGATCACTTCTGTGGCTCTGCTCGACAGTGGCACAGGAGATTAAAGTTCTTGGGTGGCAAAAGCCAGGGTAACTATTGGCTAGGCTTCTACAGGCCCTAGGGCCAATAGCCTAGTACCTATCTCCAAAGCTATGCACCTATGATGGCATTACGTCTACCACCAGCTATTGGCCATGTAATATACATACTTCCAATTACACAACACACACTATGATCGGTCAGTGCTGCCCTGTACAGTTAAGGGCTATGGCCTACTACCCACAGGGACAGACACTATTGTCCATCACAGTTGTTCAGTTGAACATCATTACAACAACACATGATGGCACATATAAATATTTCAAACTTATCTATCCCATTATGATGGGCCAGGTACTACATTCTATTACATGTATATGTACTTCACATACCTCTTGTTGGACAGATGTCTAGTTGAATAGCGCTGGCTAACTGGCTGTGACTTATGCTTGTAGTTTGCAGAGCTTTCTATTTTTTTTTGGTTTTGGTTCTGGTTCTGGTACTGGTTCTGGTTCCTTCTCTCTCTCCTTCACTCTCCAGTAAATGAATTGAGCTGCTATGAATAGATTGCATCCTGGCTTTAGTAGGTGATGCACATGATCAGGTGATGGCCTCTGCACCAATCCGTGTCCTCCACTTGCTAACTGCATGCAGCTTGCCATGTAATACTTCCAATTACCACTGTCATGGCAACCAGCTACTATATATCCCTACATTGTGTGGGCCTGGACCCTTTAGCTTTTCTGTATGATGGACATCCTCCTGTGTGAGGGCATCAGTGTTACATACGGCAGGTAGCAATATCTCTTACAGGAGAACCAGCATGCTCAGGCCGGCTACATATTTTAGGTGTTTCCAGAACTACAGACAGAGTGTGAGTAGAGTTGTGTTATCCTTTGTATAGTACTGGTGTTACAGGGTGTGTGTGTACATATTATTCTACCTTGGAATGCAGTCTGTCTGCATAGCTCTCAACTGTGAGCCTATCCTATTGGTGGCCAGAGCTGTGCCTATCATGTTTTGTCTGTCCACCGCACAGGTTCTGTGTCAGATATCTTACTGGCAGTGTGTGTGTTGAGTGCTATCAGTACAAGGCTACATCTATTGAACTTTCTAACATAAATCCCCTGACTAAGGGTATGTTGCAGACTATCATGTAACACCAGCGACTTGCTGAGTGCATGGCAACAGTTGTCCAGATATAGGCTTGTATTCCAGCCACTGTCCTACACCTACATACCAAGCTTTGTGTGTGTATCAGAGGTGAGCTGACTTAAGGTATCTGGATGTACAGTACCATACACTTCACCTATATTTGCATTACGTACATTAAGTGGGTTGATGCAGGCCTACTGCCTCCTATCATACAGAGTGTTCTGTTTGTCAGTGGGCTTGTGATGGTGTTGGTTATGGCTTGTTATGTAACAGTTACATCCCATTTGGTCAGCTGACATCTTTACCACCTACTGAATCTGTACAGAGTGTACATGGGCTGCTGAACTGTACACCTGCATTACTTACTGTTCATTGTTTGGTATCCTGGGGCCCAGTCTGTCTTTACTGTTGTCACATATGCGGGGCTTGGCATGAACAGCAAAAGTTGTGGTCCTTTCCAGAATACTGTATTAGTGTACCTGTTTCACATTTGCATTACCCTGTTTATATGGATGTAAGTGTCTGAACAGCTATATGACATGGCATCTAGAACTGTTATTGTACACAAATAAAGGTGTTCCATTTATACAAACATGTGTGTGGTGTTTTTTCCTATAACCTCTCTGTGGGTATATGTTGCAGGCGACAATTGTTATTTGTATAGGTGGCCCATACAGTGTCCAGGTGTTCAGGTGTTAACTGTAGGCATAGTGGCTGTTCTATATTGTGTGCACCTTCTACATATGTATCTTAATGTACATATCTCTGAGTGTGTATGTGTAGTCACATGTGTATCTATATGTACAATATATATATATATATATATATATATATATATATATATATATATATATATATATAAACTATATTGTATCTGCATATATGTGTCTGTGTATATTTATCCTGGGACTGTTGATGGCTTCCACATTTTACATTTCCTATGGGAGTCAGACTGTACTGCATGATATGTTAGCATTTCCAGCCTGACATCATATCTATATATATATATATATATATATATATATATATATATCTATATATATATATATATATATATATATATAATCTACATATATAGAGATATCTAAGGTTATGAGTGTAGATGTAGGCATTTGCATGTATATAAATATATATATATATATATATATATATATATATATATATATATATATAAATATATATGTCTACATATATCGATATGTTGCATGTGTTTAGGTATTACATTATTTACAAATATACATATACCTAATTAACTACATTTCCTATACTGTTGCATGACTGTGCTGGATGATATGTTTGTGATAACATCAGTTTTACACATATCTGCCATGGCTTAGGGGGAAATTGCATTGGCTGTGGTCTGTAGGGTCCTGGGTTTGAGCATTGTTGAGGCTGTTTATTTTGTTGCTGGGCAGAACAAGGGCTATTGGATACAGAGTGATTAAGGCACTTTTAAGCAGTTGTGAGCGGGTTTGAGTGACGGTAAGCACTGCTAACCTCTGGTTACAGTTTCTTACACTCAGCTTCTACTTTGCTTAATCTGTGTGGGCAATGCTTACCCCCAAGCATACACAGTTAGACACACTTACTATCATTTATGTGTGCTTATATCTGATAATTAGTGCCTTATTCATTATGACACTGACACTTCACATGTGCATTTCATGCAGTACTCCAGTTCACATTTAAATGTTATTATGTAGGTTATACGGCAATAAGTTGTTAAAATATGTTCATATACTGATTTCACATGGAAAATTATATGTGGTGCACTGGGACTTGAACCAAGAATGCCTGCTCATTAGGTGGAGGCTCTAACCACTACACTATTGCTGTGCTGCTTCATGTGCATATATATTCCTTGTTATCCTCTTCAGCCTTTTCAGCTGCTTTAACAGTAGCTAAGCAATGGGCAAACCCGCGCACCTACGGTTAGCTGTACTCAGGGTTTTAAAAACAATAAATGAAAGGGTTACTGCATTTTATTTAAATGTACTGTTGCTGTTGAACACATGGGGACTGTTGGTAGGGATATGCAGACATCTATGAGCAGTCTCGCTCATTTATTTATGCATTCTTCTGTTCTACTTTGCAGGGGCGTGTTTATTCTGAGAGCTCTGCTCTCAGACACACCCCCCTGCACTCATCCACGCTCCATGTAGCATTAGGAGTTCCGGCAGCGTGCCTTCATTTATATGCATGGCGCGCTGCCGTCCTCCTCTTAAACTGCCGCTTCCATGCAGGACTAGATTAGTCCTGCATGGAGGATTAGTAAATCCGGGGGTATAGTATTGCCACTTTCTACTGTTTACCTAAAATTCACAAAAATATACAAGCCCTACAGGGCACCCTATTATTTCAGGTAGAAATTATTTCACTTACAATCTGGGACAATTGCTGCATTTCCTGTTGCTACCCAAGGTAGTTTTATTATGTTATATTTTTGATTTTTTTAAGCAAGTTAAGTACAATGGACTAATAAGATGTATTGAGTGACTCTAGATGTGAAAACTTTATATACTAACATTAAACATTGCCATGGCCTGGAGGCAATTAGATTCTTCATGGAGGAGTCACCCACCACAGAATATATTGTAGATTTAGTACAGTACATTTTTGTTTGAAGAATAACTATTTTGAGTTTGATAGCAAAGTTTATCATCATAAATGTGGAACAGCTATGGGGGCGGCTTTTGCCCCCTCATATGCTAATTTAACTATGGGCTTAGTTGAAGTTGAATATGTTCATAGGAAAAGATTTTTTTTGGATCCCTGGATTGGATACTAGTCAGTAAGAGCCCCCAGTCATATATAACAGGCTGCTTATCAGATAGCCTCAGTGATCACTCCCCAAGATTCCTCCTGAAAAATACCTATACCAAGCTAAACTTGTCGTCTACCGTCAGATACGTAAAAAATAAACTTTAACCCACTCACATTCATCTCATCCCTCAAAGAATGTGACTGGCATCCTCTAAAGTACCTCAGTCTTGATGACGCAGTTGCATTTTTTAATACTACCTTCCTGAGCATCTTTAATTACCATGCCCCCATAAGACTTTCCAGAATCAAAGCACAACCCTCCCCATGGCTACAGAAAACCATTAAGTCAGAAATGAAAAACAGGGATAAAGCTTGGGAGCACTGGCGCAAACCTAAGACCCCCTCAACTAGACAGAAATTCCTAGAACTACGCAATAGAGTCAAAAAGCTAATAAAACAGGACAAATTCCAATACTGCCAGTCTGCCCTAGACTCCTCCGAACACAGCCCCAAACAATTCTGGTCCTCCATAAACTCCATACTCCACCCAGGTAAAGTCAGTACCCCTCCTCCTAACATCCCTCACTCCTCAGAAAATATTGCTACCTCATTCCACACACACTTCACACAAACCATACTATTACTAGCTAAACAACACAACCCCCTCCCCTCCAACCCACACCTTCAACTACTAATCTCCCCACTGCCTTCTCTTTTTCTCCTGTACCTACCTCCAACATAAAAAAACTCTTAACTAAACTTAAACCCACCAAATTATTAGCAGACACCCTCCCAAGTGAATACCTACAAATCGCAGCTGATGCTCTGGCCTACCCAGTATCCATCTTGATTAACCGATCTCTGTCAGAAAGTTATGTTCCCACACTGTGGAAAGTATCACATATAATTCCTCTCCACAAAGGCGGACCCTCGACAGAACTAACCAATTACTGCCCCATAGTTATTCTCTCTCCACTCTCCAAAATACTAGAGAGATGCATACACTCTCAGGTCTCAGACTACCTCCTTACTAACAACCTCCTTTCCAATACGCAGCATGGTTTCCTACCAAACCATAGCACCACCACTGCCTTACTCTCCTTTACTAACACTATCCTTCAGCATAAAAACAATGGCTGTCTCTCCTCTGCTATTTTCCTAGACCTATCTAAGGCATTTGACATGGTCCCACACAAACAACTTATCTCTGTCCTCAATAACCTATCCTTCTCACAATCAGTCACCAACTGGTTTCAGAGTTACCTGTCTGACCGCCAACAATCCGTTGCATGGCAGAATGACACATCTCCCCAACTACCTGTCTCCATAGGGGTTCCCCAAGGATCCATCCTTGGAACCCTACTCTTCTCTGTTTTCACAAATAATCTAGCCTCTGCCACCACACATGACACACTCCTACAATACGCAGATGACTCGACCATCATCTGCTCAGCCCAGTCCCTACCCAAACTGCAAAAAGTCACACAGGAAGCCTTTTCCTCTGTTGAAACTTGGTTATCCAATGCCCAATTAATACTCAACCCAAACAAAACTAAACTACTCATCTTCCAACCCACAAAACATACTCAAAACAACTCTCACTAACATCACAGCAAAAGACAACACCACTATATACCCAACTGAACACACCAAATTGCTAGGAGTGGAAATAGACAATAAACTAAAATCTGACATTCACATATCCATGACCATAAAAAAAGTCCACAATAAACTAGGAGCATTATACAGAAATAAGCATCTTCTCACCAAAGCAGCAAAGATTTCAGTAGCAAATTCCCACCTTATCTCCACCTACTTTATGCCTCTCCAATATATACCAACCTAAGGCAATGCGATCTAAACAAGCTAGAGACCTGCTACAACAAAATTGCCAAATTCGCCACAGGGGCATCCTACCGTAGTCACCACTGTCTCTCACTTGCTGAACTGGGCTAGCTTGAACTCCCTCACCTCCTTCAATGGTATCAACTCTCACTCACCCACAAACTAGTAAACCATCCACTAAATGTCCCATCCCACCAGAAACTACTCCAACCCTATCGCACCACCAGACCACTAAGATCCAGCAACAAAAATAACTTGCAGATCACTAAAACCAATAACTCTGCTGGTGAAGCACTATTCTCTTGCACCATAGCCAAATTATGGAACTCCTTCCCACCCACAATTACCTCCGTACCATCATGCACCCACTTCAAAACTTTACTAAAAGCACACCTAAAACATGCTGGCTATGCCCTTGCAACTCCCACTCTAATATCACCCACCCCCATTCAACCACTACTTTTCTTTCCACTCCACTAACTACCTTGATTACAGCAAGCTCAGATGCTCATAGCCTAGTACTTATACAGCAGGAACTTCTTATTTTAACATTTGTTAATGTCTGTTATGCACTTCACAGATAAAGATTCTAGTTGTCTACTGATGTACTATGTTCTTCATCTGTAAGCAAGGAAACCAAAGAACAAGGCAGAAGCCCTCACAGTCCTAAACGCAATTTATTAAAACAGAAAAACACAGCGTTTTCGCCACACACATATGGTGGCTTCTTCAGAGGATACAAAGGCAACCAAACACAAGCAGTTAAAGTTAATTGAAGACAACTGCTATCAATTAACCACAAATTATGCAACAAGATGCCTGCATTAAACTGAAAAAGTAAAATGCAAAAAAGCCTCAGGCATAGTTTAAATACATGCTAAACTGTTGATGTAGTTAAAAGACTGTGACAATACAAAAAAACACAATATTTTGACACAGTCAAACCCAAGTAAAATTCAGTATATTTCCTAAGAAATAAAAATACACTAGAAAAAGTGTCACAAAATCATATGTACATTTAAAAGCAAAATGCTAAATAGTCATTCCCAAGTATACATTATTTTAAAAGGGAACGCCATGATAAAACAAATAAGTAACTTTTTACTAAAAATTGATATAAATTCCAAAGATGTAGGCAACCCTCATCTAAAGTGTGACCTTAAAATTAAATAAAATACTAAATGTGAATATAACAACCTAAGCCAAACCTTGCTAGGTCAAGTACCAACAAAAAGGTAGGAAACAGTGCCACCAAGTGGCTAGACACTGTACCCACAAATGGTGGGCTAATGCAGAAAGGACTAAGTCAAAAGTGTCAAGGCAAGTGTGATTCTTAAAGTAAGAAGGGAACATCTATCTCATATAAGATTTTAATTTGAGATAAGGTGCAATATTACAGCTTTCATTCAACCCCGGAGGGTAGAAAGCTTAAGTTGCCAAAGCAATTCATTTGTCTCAAGTATAAGGGCACTAGGTCCACCACGAGGATGAACAGGGAGGTGGTCAATCCCCATGAAAGAGAAAGCATGCCCAGGAAAAGAACAGATATGCTTGGCAAGGGCGTTATCAAGTCTCTTATTCCTGATGGCAAATAAGTGCTAATACAATCTATCTTTAAGCCTTCTGTGAATGCTGGACAGCATGTGCAAAAAGCAATATAAACTACTGTTTTCGTATCACAGGAAATACGATGGTGTATAAAATATTTCCTTCCTTCAATACAAAAACTACTACCTGTTTTAATATGTGAGCAAAAGTTACAGAAGAAAGAACCATTAATTCTAGCACTACAGGTGCCATGAGGAGTCTGTAACAATTCTTTGATGTTTCTACCTCTTCTAAACACTACAACAGGTCTATCACCTAACTTCTCACCTACAGGTGCATTACTGGTGATAAAAACCAGTTTTTAAACAAAATGTCCTGTATTGCATACGAGTTCACCCCAAATGTGGAAATGAAACTGCAAGTAGAGGCCCTATGAGAGGCAGGTTCAATAGGGGACGTGGCACCGGAAAAGTTGCCAGAGGCACTAGATCTATGAACCGCCACAGTGCAAGGCAACTCTTCTTGAAACAAAAGAGGTCTGTAAAACCCACTATTTCTTTTATTCAAGACCTCTTCTATTAATTCAGACACAAGAGTAGCTGGATAGCCACGGTTGACAAAAAGGTTTGTTAAAAATTGACATTCAACGTTAAAGTCTGACAATTGACTACAAATTCTCACGGGCCCTCACAAGCTGCCCTTTGACTATTGCTTTTCTAAGTTTAAAGGTGAGAACTGGTATAATGAAGGAATGTATCTTTCCTGTAAATTGTGGAAATTAACCTTCCTGTAATACCGTCCCTAGTCAGTTTTACATCAAGGTAATTCATACTAACATCATCAAACTGGAAAGTGAATTTAAGAAACGGTGTTGTACTATTGATGTAATCGACAAAACTCTGTGCTGTTAAATGATCACCCCTAAAAAGAATAAAAATGTCATCAAGGTAACGAGTGTAGTAAAAAAGTTTACCATTCCACTCCGAGTTGTTTAAAACAAAATTTCTTTCCCAATAGGACATAAAAAGGTTTGCTACGGCTGCCCCACATGGGGAGCCCATGAGCGACCCTCTTTTTTGAATGTAAATGTCCTTTTCAAACAGGAAATAATTTGATGACAAAATGATGTTAAGCAACTCAGTGACATTATTAATGACATTAATAGGAGCCTGAAGCTCAAAGCAAGTCAATCCACTCGATGGCCTCCTGGTGTGGTATGGATGTATAAAGATCGACCACATCTATGGTCAACAAGTTAACATCCATATCCAACTCCAGCCCATTTAGGTCAGAAAGAAAAGACCATGAGTCTTTACAAATAGTAGGTACACTGTCAACATACTGGTTCAGTAAAGTATCCACAATTTTGAACAAGGGTAGGTGAGGAAAGCCTACCATCTATCAGTGCCCTCATAGGTGGATCCCCAAGGTTTTGTGAATCTTGGGGATTCCAAACATGACAGGGTCTTGGCGTGAAAATGTCTATATATTTATAAGTCTCCTCATCTATTCTGCCGTTGATGAAAAATCCCTCAGGTAACCCTAATCCTACTAGCACTGATATTCATCTCGTTGACAGATGAGATTTCATATGAGTCAGAATCAAGGACCCTGTGCATTCTTTCTACATAATCCGCCTGCTCAAAGATGGCCAAACCGCCACCTTTATCAGGCTTTATGATCCTGAGAGGTCACGTAATGCTTCAAGTTGGTCCTAATATTGAAGCGGCTAGTACCAACACAAGGCCGCTTCAGTAAAAACCTAATGTCCAACTCACAAGCACTCTCAAACATTTTTAGGACCACATGGAGTTGAAAGTACTAGGCAGTTTCAGCTTCGAGACCAGGGAGTCTGTGGAAAAGTTAAACAAAAGTTTCAAATTTAGTTTTAACATTTTAAATCCAGTAACACCCTGGCCAAGTCGCATTTGATAGAAGGTACAAAAGTATTACCCAAGGCTAACAGCTCGACAAGTCCTGGTTCAAGGGTAAGGTGTGAAAAATTATAAATTGTAAAATCACCTTTCATATTCTTAACAACCTTAACAGGAGTGTTCAGAGAATAAAGGGGGTTTGTGATTAGTTGTTCCAATTCGCATTCTCCTCTGCGCCCTGTTGTTCCTGTTCCCTAAAAATTATTGCTGGTATTTTGGGGTCCTTCATACCCAGCAGCAGGTATCGCCCTACTGGTATCCTGTCTATTTTTGTTGCGGTTACTCCTACGTAAAGGTTGGTCATTTTGTGTTGGTACATCTTGACTATCCACAGACCCAGGACCAGTTACTCTAACAGTCTCAGGTAACTCAGATGGGTTAACCCCAAAACTACCCTCAATTTGTACAATTAGGGAAGGCCATATCTTTAGAATAGGATGACCTATCCCTGTGTAATTTTTTGGCTTTATTTGTTTTCAATTTGACCATGTAGGTGTCAATGCTGGAAAAAATCCGTGAATGATCATATTTTAATTGTGAAAAAGCGTTATTCAACCTGATTTCCTCATCAAGCAAACAAACCTCTTTAGTCAAATCAGATATACAAATAGAATAGTGTTTAACCAACAACTCAAGAAGGTGTAAACCCTGCGACTGGAAAAGTGTCTTTAAGTCAATTAGGAAAGCATCGCTATTAATCAAGCCAGATGGTGCAAAATTACACCTAAGTCCTTCGACAATGCCTTCACTTAGGCATTGTTTAAAGTAAGCAGTTTCCAGCTGCATTTTCCTGAGTTTAAGTGTTTTTGAGTCCAAAAGTTTCAGTTTGTCTGCCAGAGAAACAGCAGCAGTGGCAGAAGCAGAGCGGTCCTGCAGCATCATTGAAAGGTTTAGCAAAAAATGAAAAGTCACCTGTGTTGGCAATCCATTCGGATATGGTAGCTCCACCGATAAGTGCGCTGGTTACCAATACTTTCAATAGGAAAAGCAGCATCAGGAGCAACGGCCCCAGAAGTTTGAACTACAGGTGAAACAGCCCTAGGAGGTTGTGCGGCTGATATCGATGCCTGAGAATCAGGAATATTACAGTGCCCATTCATAGAAAGTCTCAGAATTGAAGGTTCACCATGTCGCGAAGATAAAGAGCTTTCAAATGCATTAAAGCTCATTGAGCATCAATTTTCTGACAATGAAAACAGCAGGTTAGGCATACCAATAGTGTCCCCATTTGATGTATCTTGAATCACTTGGCTTGCTGGGCTCTCCATGTCAAAGGTTCCACAAAGAAACTGGTAAACACTTGAAAAAAAAACAAACGTGAAAGCAAGCAAAGAAAAAGAACAAAGCAGCCCTCAGCTCACAGTCCTAATTTATTAATTTAGAAAACACAAAAAACAGCCCACACATATGGTGGCTTCTTCAGAGGATACAAAGGCAAACAACACACACAAGCAGTTAACTAAAGTTAATTGAAGTCAACTGCTATCAATTAACCACAAATTGCAACAAGATGCCTGCATTAAACTGAAAAGTAAAATGCAAAAAGCCTCAGGCATAGTTTAAATACATGCTAAACTGTTGATGTAGTTAAAAAACACAATATTTTGAATTCAGTATATTTAAAAGTGTCACAAAATCATATGTACATTTAAAAAGCAAAATGCTAAATAGTCATTCCCAAGTATACATTATTTTAAAAGGGAACGCCACACTTGCCTTGACACTTTTGACTTAGTCCTTTCTGCATTAGCCCACCATTTGTGGGTACAGTGTCTAGCCACTTGGTGGCACTGTTTCCTACCTTTTTGTTGGTACTTGACCTAGCAAGGTTTGGCTTAGGTTGTTATATTCACATTTAGTACTTTTATTTAATTTTAAGGTCACACTTTAGATGAGGGTTGTCTACATCTTTGGAATTTATATCAATTTTTAGTAAAAAGTTACTTATTTGTTTTATCATCCTTTTAAAATAATGTATACTTGGGAATGACTATTTAGCATTTTGCTTTTTAAATGTACATATGATTTTGTGACACTTTTTTCTAGTGTATTTTTATTTCTTAGGAAATATACTGAATTTTACTTGGGTTTGACTGTGTCAAAATATTGTGTTCTTTGTATTGTCACAGTCTTTTAACTACATCAACAGTTTAGCATGTATTTAAACTTTGCCTGAGGCTTTTTGCATTTTACTTCAGTTTAATGCAGGCATCTTGTTGCATAATTTGTGGTTAATTGATAGCAGTTGACTTCAATTAACTTTTAGTATTTAACTGCTTGTGTTTGGTTGCCTTTGTATCCTCTGAAGAAGCCACCATATGTGTGTGTTTTCTGTTTTAATAAATTGCGTTTAGGACTGTGAGGGCTTCTGCCTTGTTCTTTGGTTTCCTTGCTTTCAGACGTTTGTGGATTTTTTCAAGTGTTTACCTATGTTCTTCATCTGTAAATATGTTGTAAGTAACTGCTATGTAAATTGTTAATCGCTATGTAATCCAATGTAACTACTGTCTGTTTATTTTAACTGTGGAGCTTTTCTCCCTGGGCCTCCGCTGAAAATGGACCTACGTCCAGTCGGACACTCCCGGTCAACAAATATAAATAAATAAAGTCAATATGTGAAATGTTATTTTAGATTTATTGATGATTTCATTTTTTTGTGTGAAGGAGTGGAACAGGAAATGCAGAATTTTTTGGATGAATTACAAGTAAACAGATTTAATTTTACATTTGATGGCATCTAAATAGGGAAGAAGGTGTCCTTTTTGGATGCAGATTTGTTACTTAAGGAAGATGGTATGCTAACTACAAAAGTGCACAGAAAATTTCAGGGGGACATATATTATTTGAAAGCAACAAGTTGTCATCCTGGGCATACGATTGATGCCTTACCTTATAGTGAATGCATGCATCTGTACAGATTTAGCAATAGTTTGTCTGAGATAGTACAAACACAGTAGCAACTATTATCAAATTTAAAGGCTGGATGTTCATGGATGCCTAATAAACTTGTTGCTTCATATAGAGTGGCTAAGAATACTAAGAGCTTTTTGGTGAAATCCAGGTTCTGCAGGCCCAAGAAGGTCTTATATGAGTCATTAGGAATAAAAGGGACAGTAGGATGTGGCAAATGCAAGGCATGCAAATTTATTGTGCCTTGTTTTAGACTCTTAAATGTTCAAAGATTTGAAGTCTGTGGGAATTATAGGTGTGACACTGAGGGCATTATTTATGCCCTCAGATGTCCTTGCAATACGTTTTATGCGGGTGAGTCCAAAAGGGCTTTTTAAATAAGGCTATCAGAACATGTTCATGATATATTGAATAAAAAGGAACAGAGTTCAGTGGCACAACATTTTTTGGAAGCCCATGATAGTTCTGTTCATGATTTACAAGCAACAATTTTAGAAAAAGTAGAGTGTGCTTTTTTGGAGGGTGTTAGCAAGAATAAATTTCTTTACAAAGAAGCAGTGTATATATTTAAGTTTGATACTTTGTTCCAAAGGGTATGAATGTTGATTTTAATTGGCATGTATTACTTTAAATGCTTTTTAAGTGTTTCATGGTATTAACTGATGACTTTATTGTTTAATTGTCTATTTAGTAGTGTATATAATACAAGTGTGTGATGTGAAGTAACTGCGTACTCCAAGAAGGCAGTGTATGCCAAGACGTCAGCGAGGAATACATTTTATTCACTGGGTTCCTGGTCTTTGTTCTTCATTGTATTTGCTGCTGTTGCTTTGCTGCTTTGCTGTTTTTGCTGTCCTGCAATGTTGTCTGAAATAATCCCTGTGAGTCTGAACTCTGTATTTACTGTATTGATTGAGTACTGTCTTTTTCTTCTGTTAGTTATTATTAAATATAGGTAAACCTTGTAATTGTGTCTGGTCTGTATAGAACTAAGTAAGCTCCTAGAGTACTTGCATGTGTATTTGGTGACACTGTATAGCCCACACCAATAGGCTCGGTCTTGGTCACACTTACCATTTGGCTAATAGGCACATCACACAGTAGGATTCATCACCCTTTGGTAAGGGCCATACAGTAACTGATAAAGAGCTGGATTGTGGCAGTCAGAACTATCATTAAGTGTGGGCAAAAGGGGCCATAGCTGGTAAACCTGTGCCAGCCTTTCCCAGAAGTGTGTGTGTGTGTGTGTGTGTGTGTGTGTGTGTGTGTGTGTGTGTGTGTGTGTGTGTTTGTGTGTGCGTGTAATTCATAAATCAAATCTCAAATTGTGTGTGTCAGCTACTTGGGCAGGGATACAAAGCACAGGTCAGACAGAGAGAGTGATGGATGTTTTGGCTTGGGCACTCTGCTGAGATGTTAACCATTTTGCTGTGCCAGTGGGGAGTCTTACCTAGGATTTGGAGAGAGAGGGAGAATCCAGCCCCAGACTGACTGTGATCTTTGTGGGCTCTGAAGGGTAATTGTACTTTACAGTGTGTGCATTTGTCATCCTCCCATTGTATACATCCCTCACTGGCAGTAGTAGTGATGATTGAAGCTCCTTGATTACTGGGCCAGTGCAGGGGCATCACATTGACAATACATACTGGTGGATACAGCTGGCATATCACATCATGTACCATCCTTGAGCCCGTCTCAGTCTGCCAATGTCATACAGGATTATTTCACAGATTGTCCAGGTCTCCTTGACCATTCCTGAAATATTCTGGCTAGGTCAGTGTATACCCCATACCTGTATCTGAATGCCTGACACCTATAGCTAGCATACCTGGTGAGCCCCTGCAGCAGGACAGCAGGTTATAGGTACTAGTAGTGGGGGATGCTGGCTCTGGCTCAGCAGCAGTGCATACATACTGAGCATGCAGCGTAAGGGAATCGATACAGTACCAGATATTCATGTACCATTACTGTGTCCCCACGGGTCTGGCATGTCGCAGACACATTCCCCAAACTCTGTGGACAACAATCATATATTGTCCACCTGGTGTGTGGGAATACACATTTTTCTAGCAGGGGGGTCTTCATCTATTAGGCACATGTACCCATTTTGCAAACATCTGGGTACTGCAGATGTCAGACACCTATGAGAAGGTCACCCTACACCACATATGCACCATTCTCTGTTATTGTGTTCCCCAGATGTTCCTGGAATGTCCACATGCACCTGTAATAGCACTCACCTATTTGTCAGATATAGGCTGGATGATATGTTATGGTAATGTTGCCCATAGGGGACACCCAGTGGTTGATGGCAGTGATGTCTGTGGATACATAACAGCACAGTCTGTCACAGCAGTCAGGCTATGTCTGGTAATCCTGGTACCATCTCAGGTTACTAGGCTATGGGCTGTTAGCATACATATGCCTAGCCCACATGTTAGCACATGCATATGCAAGGCAGCAGCTGATGTTCCTGTCCAACAGGGACACAGGTGGTATCCCAAAGGCATATGTGCTGTTAACCATCCAGTTGACCAGGTTACGCCTGCAAAGTTTTAGGTAGCTACCCTGCATGATGTGGACAGGGTGCCCATTCCACTGCAGGATGCTTGTGTGCGACACATATGTGAGCTATCCACAAGGCAGTCCAGGTCACTCACCGGGTTGAGTGATTGTGTGGTTTTGTGTGTGTGTGTGTGTGTGTGTGTGTGTGTGTTATCACAGTGGAGCATGGCTTGCAGTTGTGCAGCAGTGACAGCAATGTGGGTATCTGTGATTGCCATGCATGTCCACAGTGACATAACACCTGAGGAGTGTGCATGATACTGGGAAGAGGGTTGGCATTATAGCTTAATACCAAGACAGGCCATTCAGTGTCTACATTGGAAAACATGTATATGTTAATTTTACAATTTTATATTAATGTTGCTTTCATTTACCTATATAATTACTGACATTTGCAAGGAACACATGCCAGACATAAAAAAATATAAACCGGATGCATTTAATATTCATCAAAAAGGTCAAGTTTAACTCATTACAGCTAAGTGCACCTACAGGTGTTTCTGCAGTTACCTCCTACTGCTCCTCTCGACGTCAAACGTTGCTTGTTTATATTTGAATTAATAATTCCAAAATTATGCTACATACAAGGCATTGAAATATTTTATTGTGAGGCACAGATGATAGCAAACACTATTATGTTGATGTTTTATCTCTGTCAATGAGTATTTGTTTGAACTGTAAGGTGATAACTTCATTTTTTAAAGACTCAAGCCACACCCACTAGGAGTTAAAGATACACACTCAAAAGAGCTGTACTGGAGGGAATGAGTTAAGCATAGCTGAGCAGTTTTGCACAGTGTAGCATTGTGCTCAGCAATGCTTAAATGAAATATGAGGTATTTGCAGCAGTCTAACAGCAGATCCTCACTGGCTGAATGATTAGGGCATTGGCACTTGTACATTAGGTGCAAGGGTTGAATTGTGACCATTTGGCTTTTTACACGTTACAGGGAAATGTTGTAAATGTTTAATTTGTTTTGTATGTATTACAATATGTTAAGTGTGGTGGTCCAGCTTGACCTGAAGCCCATTTGCAGTGGAGACCTGAGTATAAAAGCCCCAATTACACACGTGTCCAAAACTATTACAGTTACAGAAACAGATAACGTAGTTAAATGCATACTTTTAGGAGATATAATAAAATAGATGCACCTAAAATGAGTAACATTTCTGAAAAATATGTTACAATGCTGTTGCATATATCTAAGCAGTAATCAGTATGCTATGTGAAGCTAAGGGCAGCAACAAAATAACCAGATCTGGAAAGCCTCAAACCCAGGACTGCTGCACCAAAGTCAGAGCAATGCACCAGTATGCCAAATCAGCTGTGGACATTTAGTTTTTATTTTAGAACATATCATGAAGTGCAGTGATGTAACATTAGGGAAAAAATATCCCCCTGACAATTATTGAACCCATGATGCTCTACAACAAAGTTAGAGCATTGCACCATTATATCAAATCAGCTGTGGATGCTTAGTGTTTATTTTAAAGTATATCATGCAGTGCAGTGATGTAACATTAGGGAAAATGTATACCCCTACCAAGTATTGAACCCAGGACCCTCTTCATCAAACATATAATGGCATAAATGACAGCTTACTTGGGCCTGTGATGCAGGCACCAACCCTGTATACAGTCTAATAAATGCTGATAGATGTATGGGATGCCTATGATATCAGGTACAAAACTGCACAGACTGTTGCAGAATGTCCATACCTACTTATGGCATGGCTGTCGTCAAACCTATTCTGTGTGCTGAAGTACTGGCAGGTCAGTGCAGACTGACCTTATAAACTCATGGCAGACAGGACAGTGTCACACGCCATAGATATCCAAACACACATGTCCATGCCAATCCTGTGTAACACATAGTATACATGCACATATATCCTGCAAATACACCTCCCAGAATAATGACTTAGTAGCTCTATCTGTTACATTCCTAGCATGTCTCACATCAGGACACTCACAGTCCAGGCCAAAAGTCCAGTGTGTTGTACAACATTTAAATACTTGTTAATACAACATAGAGATAAATGAGCCCTGCAATGTCCAGCAGAAATGGTTGCTGATAACATGGTCACTGCCACCCACTGGTGCACACCAAAGACTGTGAGGGTGGGATACGTCATAAATATGCATGTGTCCTAAATGTCCCCTACCATTTACTGAATGGCACTACTACTTAACATACATACCAGAGGTTCATACCACACCTGGACTGTTATGGGTACACACAGCATGGCCATGCTGTCACACAAGAACCAACACTGTCCCCTCACTGACATATATAAAGCATGCAGTACCCCAATATCACCACACTCCCCATTAGGATTCCTGGCCAGAATCCAGCAGCTGTGGCCTGCTACACATACAGCATTCTGTCTGGCTAACATCTACAGACCTAACATACCTCCCAAACACCTAGAGAAGGGCATCCACAGCACAACCATACATAAAGTGTTGGTGGGGGAATTCTCAGGTGACAGGGACAAGTATTGCAGTCTCCCCCTACAAAAATGCACAGCTGATACACCAACATCAACTGCAGCAGCATGCGCATCCATATAGAAAGGATGTATGACAGACACATCTGCCTGTTAGCTCAATGACCCCAACACACATTGTTAAACAGTACAGTGCTATAGAATCTGAAAGTCTCTTAACAATGGGCACACAGAGTGAAACACTCTGGAAATAACACATCACATTGGACAGTATCTCTACATACACTTTTTGATGCTGTAGCTTCCACACCTCGATAATATCCTACTCACAGTCCAGGAAAAGGGAGGAGGCCTACATGAAGCCCTTAATTATAGCATTGTGTTACCATTCCATTGGCTAATGATAACGCAACCCAGCTGTTCGGGATGCTAGTAACAAGTGGGAGTCACTGATTGCAGCACAGGCAATCACCTGTTCCTGAGCATTACCTACAAAAGGCAAGCAGCTGCCTATGGTAAACAGTTCTGATACCTTCTTCATGAAGACAGGCTGCCATTTCCTAGGAGACCACCATTTGATTTTTTTCCACAAAGGAGTACAGCAGTATACCAGGTATGTCACACAATTACACATGGAATTGAATGCAGATGAGGGGATGGAGACGTGGGATATAGGAATCTCAAAAGTAGGTTTCAACAACATTTAATGTAATGACATGCTGCTGTTATTCTGTTGTCCAGTAATTATGGCCATCACGTATGGTTCTGTCAGCACTGACATATATCACACCTCTGGCACCTAAGTCACCACAGCAATGGTTAGCTCACATATCACTGATACTTTAATGTCTGTTGTACAATAGTGACAGTAAATAGTGGTCGATACGGCTGGCATATCACATCATGTATTGTCAGTGAGCCCCTGTCAGTGTCTGAATGTCATACAGGCTTAGTTCAAGGATTGTCCTGATGTCCATGAACATTCCTGATGTACTCTTCCCAAGTCCCTGTGTACTGCATAGCTGTATCTCATTGTCTGACACCTATGGATAGCATACCTAGTAACTCCCTGCTGCAGGACAGCAGATCATAGGCAGTAGTATTGGGGAGACACTGGCACAGCCTCAGCAGCAGTGGGCACATAGGGGCCATACAATGTAAGGGAATTATTAAAGTAGCAGATATTAATGTACCACTGATATGTTCTGGAGGTGTGGCAAATCACACACACATTCCATGTGCACTGGGGACAACCACCACGTATTGTCCAACAGCTGTGTAGAGGTCCACATTTGTCTGGCAGGGGGTCTATGTCTATCAGGCACATGTACACATTTTTCAGACATATGGGTACAGCATATGTCAGACACCTACCACGACGACACCCCACACCAGATATGCATTGCCCTCTGTTTATGTGTCGCACAGATGTTGCTGGTATATCATTGTGCACCTGTAGTACCACTCACCTATTTGTTGGAAGTAGTCCAGGTGACATTCTACCGTAATGTTGCCCAAAGGGAACACACAACAGTTGATGGCAGTGATGGGTGGGAACACATACCAACACATTCTGTCATAGCACCAGGCCATAACTTGTATCCATGGTACCATATGAGGTTGCGTGGCATATGGGCCCTGAGCACCCATATGCCTAGGCTGGCTGTTAGTCCATGTGCATGCATGCCAGTATCTGCTACCCCAGTCAAACAGGGACACAGGTACTATCCCAAGGGTGTATGTGGAGTTAACCATCCATTGATGCAGGTTCCACCTACAATGGTGTTAGCAGCTAACCTGCCTGACATGGGCAGGGTGACCATTCCACAGCGGGGTGAGTGTGTGATACACACATCCAAGCTGCCAACAAGCACAGTTCCTGTCACACACCAGGTTGATGGTGTGTGTGTGTGTTAACACACTAGGGCATGAGTTTCACCTGTGCAGTATTGCCAACATCATGGTTTCTGTGATTGCCTTTTATGCCACACTGAGCTCACCCCTGCAGATTATGTATGACACCGTGTAGACTGTTGGCCTTATAGGTTATCATTCTATGGTAGATGTTTGAGGCCCTGGTATTACCTGGTTGGGAAACTCATAGATGTCTCCAGCTGCTGCATGTGCTGTGTGATGTGATTGACAAACAGGGAATCATAGACAAAACAGGGCCTTATTGGGGGAATACAGGGATGTTTACACCCCATGTCCCCTGCCGGCATGCCCATATGTATGTCTTAGGCCATATAGCAGCAATACCTTACAACAGATGCAATCTTGTAGTGATAGGTCTTGGTGCCTAACACCTGTGCCCACAGATCCCTCATGACCGATTGCGTACCTAGGATGTATTTAGTACTGTGATACTATGTGTGGACGTCACTCTCCTCAAAGGGGTTGACAATGGATGTTGCGGTATGCAGCCTGAATCCTGTGTCTGTTAACAGTCATCTATCTGTGTGAGACCCTCCTAGGCAGATGTTCACATCATTAGGGAATCTGGTGATGACACACAGCATGCAGTCATCCGCAGCCATGGTTGGACATGGGGTAATGGGTGTTCCCTGCACCTCAGGGGTGTATATCACACATAACAGAGGGCAGTACACAGAACAACAGATTACTCTGCTAAATATGTGTAAACCGTTTGGGGAGGATTCTCCTATGTGGCATAGGTGAATCGAGTCTGCGCACCACTGTGATACCCCATGGTAACATATGGTGTGATGTATACATGAAAGGGTTATATCTATAATGAGTAGGTGGGTTATGCCATCACAGGGTTTGCACAGGTAAAGGTAGGCACTTTGTAGTATCACTCCCCATCCATGCATATGGTGACAGTGTCATACAGGTCAACTGAGTGTAGGTGACAGTGTCATACAGGTCAACTGAGTGTAGCAGACATGACCCCTTCCTGGACAATGCCTAACTGTCAGTGATGGAGTGTGTGCAGGTCAACAATGTCATGGTTAATGGGTTCCAATATAAACTGTGCCATGGCCTTAAAAAACAGCATAGTTAGGCTGCTTGGTGTATCACGTGACTGAGTGGTGTACACCACACCATACTCTGGAGAGTTGACAGTACTCATCCATCAAATGGCAGGGACAATGGCAGTGGGCAGCCCTCCTTTGAATACAGTACCCTATGGTGTTACAAGGTTATAGTTTGGCCCATGTAGGATGCACCCTGTGATGTGGTTGTGTCCCATGACAGATGTATACCGTGACGTTTAGCTTACAGTGGTGAACCATTCACCATATTTAGGAGATGGGTGAGTTTGTGTGGACATCTTGATATACTGATGATGAAGAGAGGCAGTGGCACTTACACTGACTGCGTCAGCCATCCAGTATGCCATACCAACAGCACTGCCATAGCTGATGTCCATAACCACCACAAGTGAGCAGATGCAGGTGCATCCTGTGCTGTTGCAGACACATGTGCAGTAGGGGAGAGGACTGTCTGTAGTGGATGTAAACAAAGTAAGCTCATTGTTTGTGGTGCAGGTGTGCAGGACTGATCCCATTCTCACATACACACTATGGAGACATTACTCCAAAATGGGCAACTATCCCTACTTTGTGTCAGATTGTAGTATGTCCTCCCTGTTATGGACAGTATGTATTGCAGATGTCCACCAGTGATGTGTACATATCCTAGCAGATGAAGGTGTATGCCTGTAGTGTATAGTATACTACATGCATATATAGAAAGGGAAATGCACATATAGCACTTGTGTCTATGTGTGCCTATTGCTGCCAGTCTTTGATGACATGTTGGGGGCTGTGTGGTTGAGTATACACCCCTCCAGGAGGATGTACTACACTTTGGAGGTGTATGTATGGCTGACAGTAGCTAGATGGATATTGTGGACGATGTTGAGTGCAAACATGAACACTTGATGTTAGTGTTGTCATAGATGATGGCACTGTATGTATGCTGGGGTTTATATTATATTCTCAAAGAGGTGTTCCATCGAACTCCTCTTTGACACTTAAACAGTGACAACAGAAAACGCTGAATGTTTACATCAGCGATTTCTTCCCCTGGGAAAGAAATCACATGGCCATCCCTATTAGTTTGCCATTTTCACCACTGTAGTGTGATCTCGGAATTGGTATATTTAGTTGGGAGGCACAGCCCCCCACATTGTTATGTTTGTAGTGATGTGTTTTTGTTTTGAGGGCAAGCGATTTCTTTCCCAGGGGAAAGAAATCACTGATGTGAATGTTCAGCATTTTCTGCTTTCGTTGTTTACGTGTCAATGAAGAGGTGTTCGATGGAATGCCTCTGAGGATAAAATATAGACCCTGTATGCTGCAGTGGTAATCTCTGTTGTGTATTGTCAAGTGTACTACACCTTCAACTCATGTGGGGGTAGCCCCTGGCTGCATTTAGGTGTTTGTAATTGGACTGATGACATCTCTCCTGGCAGTTGTGTGCTGTCATGGGTACACCTTACAATGCATGTTACAGTAATTGAAGTGATCTAGGTTCAGGGTGCAGACACATCTCTTAATACAGTTGATGATGCCCATATATGCAGAATGGGATTACTGGCCACATGTGGTGGCCAGCAGCTAGCTATCATCTGCATAGGTGTGTGCTGTCAGTGATGAGCTACCCATGCAGTGTCCCAAATGCATCTTACTGGCTATACCGTGTGGAGGTGTTTATGTGTCTCATATTTACTGAAACACCATGTCCCATGCCATTACTGGCTTCCTTTTATGTTCTGAATGTATGATAGGATGCTTGACCAGGTAACGCTGGGGTGCTCTATGCAGCTGTGAACCATGGTGTGTGTGACTGCACAGATGTCTGCAGTTTCCATGATTAAGAATGCTTGCAATGAGGTCTGAGTCATGTATACACCTCTACATCTAGCAGCTTGGCCTTCAATGTGTGCTGCACTGACAGTTGTATGTTGGTATTGATTACCTCACCACAATTACTAATGGGGTCACTATGGGGCTGCTGACAACCAGTGCCAGACCCATACAGACCTGGGAAGACAGATGGAGGCCATCATTTGCAGAGCATCTTGGTCTGTTTATCATATCATTCCACAATCACAGTTACTGGTACACTGGGAATATCACATGAGAAAAGTGGCACACGTTAAGGCCAACCATTTCATGATTGGATTGTGGCATCTGTCTAGGTGACAGTAGATTGCTGTTTTAGGCTAGGCACATACCTGACTAGGACACATAATCAGTGTGCTCACTCCTGTCTCACTGCATATATTCCAGGACTATACATGTTATGCCAGGAACACCTACAGGTACTGTGACAGACTCATGAAAGTACCTGTTTGTGATGGACAGCTGTGCATATGCAATATTGTGGAGTGTGTCACCTGCCTCATCATTGATGCAGGTGAGTACGGTTTTCATGGTACTGTGTTTGACATGAATGGAGTGTGCTTTCCTGAAAAATGGCAGCCTGTGGTAGACAAACATGTTTATTCAGCAGATAATTTCGCTGATTCATATGTGATTCTGGCCTGTTGTGCTGGTAATGCTTTTATATGTGATTCTGGCCTGTTGTGCTGGTAATGCTTACAGAGTTATGGTCACATATATGGGGCAGATGTTGAAGGGCTGAGCACAACATTGCTATATGGGCATGCTACAGCCCACCTGTAGTAAATCTGTCAGATACAGAGTGGGTGGTACTGAATCTGGGCTATCTGAGTAAAACAGGTATTGAAGACCATGGATAACATTTGTGGGTGTTAACTTAGCCTTTTTACTTGCTGCTGATGTCTGTATAGGTACATACGAGAACGGCCATACTGATAATGTATTATAGTAATGACCAAGGACTTAAAAGTAACATCTACCTTTTGCCTGCATGCAGTCACTTTTACTGATGTGGTAAAGCATGTACAAGCCTTTTCTGACCACTGCCTCTACTTGTTGCCTGAATGTGACAGTGTTATCCTCCTGAGTACCCCGGTCTATCAACACTGTCTGTGTGTTAATGGAGTAGCCATTGATGTGAGACATAGTGTGGCCATGTCCATGACACATGGTATGATGGTACTGTTGTCTGCATTCAGCTTGAGTCCAGGATGTTGGCACCATTCCATACCCACTGTATGACCCCATAGCAGTGTGTTAAAGGCAGTTTGTGTATCTATGACAGACAGCACAGTACATACAGTGGACACAGCCTTGGATAGCATCTACATTTGTGAGTGGTGGCAGTTAGAATTCATGCCTACACATGTGTGGGTCATTGGGTGCAGCAGCTAATTACAGGACTTCCACAGGTCTCCATATTGCACACACATATGCAACACAGATTGGGTTCACCATCTTATCAAATATTGACTGTGTTACATGTCTTGCAGTACTGTGACAGTTGCCAGGACATACCATATCCATGGGAAGTGCAACTGACAGGACTTCCCTGGGTTTGATAATATGACAGGGTATGTTTGTTGTCCTACATTCTTGGAACCTCTGTATTGCTTGTGTCATTGTCACAGGTGACACCTGACTAAACATGGACTGCAACCTGCAGGGTGGAACACATGGTGGCCATACCTCTCTTCTCTACATATTGTTGCAAAATGTCCTGTTTGCCACATAAGTTTGTTCCATTCCTCATGACATTGTGGTTTTGTGGCACATATGGGGCAAACCATAACAGAGTAACGTTAAAAATGATAATGTATATTGTCAGGTAAGAACACATAACCTTCAGGGGATGCATGCCAATGCACAAGCTGCTATGCTGTCTAATTTTTATGTGTTTTGCGGCAATATGTAAAGATTGAGCCTAATATTTGGCCTTTGTCCAACTCTTCTGTATGGCTTTATGCAGGTGCCTTTCTATGATGTTTTGAGAGGTATGCTGGTGGCCCTAACACAGTCACACCACTGCAATGGGATATATATACATACATACACACACACACACACACACACACACACACACACACACACACACACACACACACACACACACACACACACACCAACCATGTACTGCCATTGTTGGGAGTACAACCCCTACCTTGCTAGTTTTACCTATGTTGTTGCTATATACATGACGGAAGAGCCACAGAGCCTGTTTAGTGTAGGTTTGTCTGCCACTACTATTCAGGTAGTTGACATATGCAGGTGGTGTAAGGATTGCCACTGTGGGCTTGCAAGGCCCTAATACTGTTATAACTCACCCGCACACACAATGCTATATGTTGACATGCATTGAAACAACTTTAGGTGGATGACATCTGTAGGCCCTGAATAGATTGCCAGTGGGATAGCTAACAGGGTGGAACAGGCACACTAAATGGTATACTCATCACATTCACACACACACACGCACACACACACACACACACACACACACACACACACACACACACACACACACACACACACACACACACACACACACACAAACACAGGCAGCCATGCTGCTACAGAGGATATGCATACACAAACACATACACTTACATAGTTGGCAGTATTCAGATTCTAATCCCTACCTATCTAGTTGTCTGCTATAGTGCTATATATCTATTGTATGCACCATGGTGATTATCTGCTGGAGACATACCTCACAATGTTATACATCAATTAACCTGGACAAAGCCTTCATTAATTGTGGGATGCACTCAAAATATAGTGACACTTTTCACCTATTTCTCTTACATACCTAGACAATTGATAGTGTAACAGGTTTTGCATCAGCATTGCCTTTCAGTAGGGTATGGCATATGAAACGCATATGTCTGTCAATATTTCTGACATCAACCCTCAATTATTTGGCAATGATTTGTCAGAAAACCCCTTTAGTATGAGACATGGATCACATATGAGGCAAATGCCTGCAATAAATTGTACAGTGGAGTGGTATGGCCTACAGAGTTTAAAACAATGCATCTAAGGTGGATGACATCAACAGGCCCTGTGAAGTAATGCCATGGGGAGGGGGTCAACAGGCTTCAAAACAGTATAACCAACCTCCGCATGGATTAGGCATCACTCACACACACATATATACATACAGTATTACAGTTGCCAGCATTGGGATTTAAACCCCTACCTATCTAGTTGCATGCACTATAACATTACATACTTATCGCATGCACCATGAAGCTTAGATGGCTAAAGAGTGTCAAAGGTGCTTCTAAGGTGAATGACATCAGCAGCCCTTGTAAAGTAGGGGAATGGGGGGTTTAGTGGGTAGAGCAGGCTTCAAAATGGCATAACCTACAAACACACACAGTTACCAGTGCCAAGATTAGAATCCCTACCTATCTAGTTGTATGCACTATAGTGCTACATACTTATTGCAAGTGCCACAAAACTTAGATGGCTGAGGAGTGTCCAAAGGTGCATCTAAGGTGAATGACATCAGCAGACCTTGTAAAGTAGGGCAATGGGGGGGATTACTGAGTGGAACAGGCCTCAAAATGGTATAACCTCCAAACACAGGCTCAGACACACCATTCCCAGTACTGAGATTAGAACCTCTAGCTATCATGTATTATAGTGCTACACACTTATCACATGCTTCACAAGCTTTATGCATTTGAAGAGTGTCTGCCACTGCTGTTGGGGTGGATGACATCAGTAGCTGCTGACAGGCCACTATTGTGGAGGACATTGGTATCAGGGCCATTAAATGTGTGACCATTACGCAGACATAGGCCTATTTGGTGTGTGTATACAGATGCACAGTAAGTGAAAATGATACAGAAACACACACAAGGTGGGTGATGTGAGATTACAACCCATTCATCACTACTATTACACAATGGAGCTCACCAAAGTACTTGCACATGCCAGTGCTTACAACTGTTGTGCAAATGTCTCCACCAGTACATCACTCTATGGCTTCCACGGTGTCTGTCTCTCTCTCTCTCTCTCTCTCTCTCTCTCACTCTGCCTCTTTCTTTCTCTCTGTTTGTGTCTGTCTGTCTCCCTGTCTCTGCCTGTCTATATTTTATATAGATGCATATGCTCCCTATATATATGTATGTACATGACACTCCACAGATGCAAATATATCTTATATGTGCCACATGCAGCTAGATGAGGGTAATCCTGTGTGATAGGGACGAGGAGAGGCAGATGACATGTACAAAGCAGTCTGTATACAAAGGCATACATGGACAACACAGTTCTACAGTGGGATGTGTGTTCAGACATGGGGTGTAATTGTCCAAGTGTAGGAGCATGCCCAGTATGATCTTCAGTAGTAAAAGTTGTAGGCCAGTCCAGAGCTACATGTACTCCAGTTCAGGCTTTTGTGTACTACAGCTGATTGGCTGATGAACCTGTGTAAATGGTCCAGAAACTCAGTGATATAGTGGCTGAGGGATTTCCTGGCTGTGTGGTACCCTTACAAAGTGAGTCATATCCTGGGGTGGGTACAGAGTGCATTGGACTGAGCAAAGGTTTCCATAATATGTGTGGTATATTCTACATAGCAATGTGATTTCCTGGTATGTCAGTGGCAGATTGGTCTAGATTAATGTGAGGAACCACTGACAGAAATTTGTTTACTGACTCCATACAGTGCAAGGAACCTATGGTACTGCACAAATTGTTCTAGTGTGCACAATCTACGTTTATGTGGCCCTTGCTTCCCCTCCCCCTTATATGTGCCTCTTGGCCCTTGTGTACTGCAGTCACAGGCTTTGTCCACACTTGCCGCTGTTATGTATTTGTAGTTAAGGTGTGACTGGGGTAGAAGATGCAACCTCATGCACAGGGTTATGGACTTGACACCTCTGACTGTACGTGTTTAGCAGGTTGCCCATCATTGTGCCCCATACATCTGCTGTGGTCCTCAGAAGGTTTGTTTTGCACTTTTTCTATAAGGCTACATGTTGGCCATAGCTGTAAACTCTTACAGACACACATCTGAACAGGCACATAAATGACAGTTGTATACAAGCCCAGATATGGGGACAAGGGTCTTAATATTTCTGATCCAAACGTAGACAGTTGGTAGAAGATTTTTGTATTAGTTTCCTTTTCTTATGGGTATGAGGTCTGCATCTCAACTGTCTGTTTTTGATGTTTTCACATCTAACAGTTTTGTTTACAGATAGTTTGTCTGGCAAATGCAAAGTTATGGCAAGCACAACAGATATAGGAGGCATAGGTGTGGACATTCTGTGAATCCCTGTAATTCCAGAGGTATAGATGGTGCCCACTGACTTGTTAGTACTGACACAGTAACATGGACATCTTTATATCCTGGCAGTATACTGACCTGTTCCACCCTGCTATTGTACTAGGCAGCATGTACATTACTCAGAGCTGTGTACTATCCATATGTGTAGCCCCCTGTCCCTCCACCATCCAGCTTTCCTGCAGTAACATATATTTTTTGTGGGCAGTCTGTATAACTCCTACTGTAGGTGTAGCTGATATGCAGATTTGTTGCCACGGTCAGTCTGGAACCATGGACTCTGGCAACCACAGTCCTTTAGTTAGACCAGTAGGTCACAACTGCCACCAGTAGGTGCTGTGTACCTCCTGACAGTATTAACCACAAACATACATAGCGCATTGACCCCTGCATATTGTAGAACTAAAACAAGGTATCAAGTTGATTGTGACAGGCCTGGGAATATGTGTTTTCTGCTGCTATTATCTTACAAACATACATGTTACTGCAGTTCTATGTGACCACGGGTGTGTTGGGGGGGTCATACCGCTCAACTGTACACATCTTCACTGACTGTCCAGATGTTTAGCTCATATTTTGGTTCCATTTTTCATTACACATGTGGTTGTGTGCCATATCTCAGTGAAATCATTTAAGACTGAAGTTAGAAAGTTATGACAGCCATTTGAGTTTCAGACTTCTTGCCCACATTACAGAGAAGTCATGCTACTGCAACAGCTGTTATTGCATCAACTTTTGATGCTTGTAAGAGCAATCTTTATAGTATGTGCCTGTTTTTGAGCCTTTGCCACACATTTCTTGATGGCTTTGTACAGATTTCCTGCTGTTGGAGGTTTAGACCTATGTATGGGACTCCATCATTGACATACATGCATTTGTCCTATGAGCCCACTGTTTGCAAGTCCCTCAAATAGTGTAGGGGATTTTGCTGGCACAGTGCCTACTACATACTGTGTGGCAGGCAGAACCTGGCAGTGTGTGCCTATTGTCCCACATAGCTGCCCATTGTCTGCTGCTATCCCAGTAACCCACTCTATTCCCATGCATACATGCAGCAATACCATACATATACTGCCACAGTATACTACACCATTCATTTATTGTTAGGAAGGGTGACTTACATTGTGGCAGCAGCAATTGTGAGGACACTGCTTCAGAGCTGACTCTGTTGGATGCACACAGTACACAGCCTATACATGGTATGGTATAGGTAGTGTAATGTGTGTGGCATCCTTTTTACTTTGTGTGGGAGTTGAAGAAAGGTGTCAGTCCCTGGGTCCCTATGGTGTCAGTGTATGTGTTATGCGTTGCCTCTTTGCCAAGGACAGGGTGTACTGGGCATGTGTATGAATACCTACAGGGACAAGCTGAGGGATTTCCTCCTCCAAGTCCACCTGTGCCTGTGGTGACCTTTGCACTGGTGGGGGCTGTGTGTCCCTTCCCTGTGAGGTTCCAGCTGCAGCTGTTTCCACAGGATCATATTGTGTAGCATGGCACATACTATGAACATGTTTGCACATGTGGCTGGAGAGTACTGCAGGGCTCCACCTGATATGTCAAGGCAGCATAACTGTGACTTGAGCATCCCAAACACACACTCTACAATGTTCCTAGTTGTGCATGTGCCTCATTATGGCATTCTTCAGTGTGTGTTTGTGTGTGTGTGTGTGTGTGTGTGTGTGTGTGTGTGTGTGTGTGTGTGTGTGTGTGTGTGCATGCATTTCTGACTGGTGTCATCATCCATGGTTCCAGTGCATAGGCAGGATCCCCCAAGAGTGGCCATATGGGATGTCCCACCTGGCAAATGCCTGGTACAGCTGTGAGATGTGCCAGATGTGGGAGTCATGATAACTGCTAGGGCTTCCATCACATACACTGATGATAATGCCCTGGGCATTGCACATGACCTGGCAATTGATGGAGTGATAGCCCTTGCGGTTGAAGTAGACGCTGACCTCTTCACCGGGTGGTGCTTTGATATGGACATGGGTGCAGTCTATGGCACCCAGTACCACTAGCTAGTTTGCTACATGGTGGAAGAAATGCATATTGCTGGTCCTCTCCTCAGGGGTGCTGGGGAAATATATGTGCTCACTGGCATGTCTTAGCATGACATCCAGGAACTGGTGGAGTACTCTGGATATGGATGCCTGTGAGACCCCCACAATTTCCCCAGTAGATCTTTGGAAAGTACCTGTAGCTAATATTCTTAAGGCTACACATACTTTTGTTTCCACTGGGATGGGTTCCTCTCTTTAGCCTCTGGGTTTGAGGTGAGGGTGTCAGAGCTCGGTGAGTTGCTGAAATATTTCCCTATCCACCCTGTAGTGCTCCACTGTCTCCAGCTCATGTAAAACCCTGAAAGGTTACCCTGGGTCTGAACAGTCTTCTCCTCCTTGGTCTGGGCCAGTTGTCAGCATCATCATCATCACTGCCCTCAGCCTGTAGCATGTAGAAATGTAGCAAAGCAGCAGCAGCCTAAAATTCCCAAGTGTGCACTCCAATGGTGATGAGTATGTGAGAAAAATTGCAGGGTGTTTGCATACTTTATACTGGTGTGCTGCATATGCTGCCTGTGTGACTGGCTAACTATGATACATTCCACCTGCCAGCTACATTATTGAGGGGTTTGAATGGGCCATTATGAGTGGCACAGGCCTTATTAGTCATTTATAGTTGATTGCCTTTAGTCTGCAATTTCCTTTTTTCCCCCATTTCCTCCAGTTTTAGGCCTTTAAAACTGTTGCAGCTAGTGGAGACATTGCTGAGTAGAAAGGACACTCCCTTGGACACAAGCATATTCAGCATTTCTGAAACCAGATAAGCGGCCTCAGACCCCCCCCCCCTGCTTAGCTGTCCTTATCTGGTTTCAGAAATGCTGAGTGGTGCTTAGCAGTGCACACATCCACTTAGATGGGCTGAATGCTGCTTATAATTACATTTCTAAGCAATGCTCAAACTGGCTAAGCACATCTAAGCACTAATAAGCATTGCTCAGTTTTCATTTAAATAAACATACTAATTGTACATTAATTACTCATTATTGATATATTATTGTTATATGCTTTACATTATATGACATCCCCCTATGCGCTTTGATTGCATTACTTTGGGGTGTGACTGTGCTGTATGGGACACTTGTGTTTACATTGGTGAATTCACATCATATATTCACTGACACTGGAAATTTGGACCAGCTATACTACCCTGGTTAACAAATGTCAATTACTACATCATTAAATAAAATAAAATGATTTAACAATGCTTTTCCATGTAAAAGCTGAATGGCCTGTCTTGGTATTCAAACTGTAAACTACTGCATGCAAAGCTGGAACTCTAACCACTAAGCTAACAGAGCTGTCCAATTTTTTCGCTAGATGCAAAAAAATGTACACCAAGTGGAAAAACACTAGTTTATTTTACTCCAGATAAAGCTTTCGGGAAACACCCTTCATCAGTATTCAGAACTCATTCAACAACCTACTTAATATATCAAAATAAGACACATCCCATGACACAGCCACCAATAATAAAAATAAAACAATTAACAATTAATAACTAATACCATATCTACTTTTAAAATCATACCATATACTTAAAAATACATTTAAATACAAAGTCATGAAAAAATATTTTTCATAAAACTAATAAATAGCTTTCATTTATTTTCCTTCTGCTTAGCAACTAATATTGGTTTTAACGTTACCATATTGTTAAGCCCAGGATATTTGTCTCTTTCTAATCTAATAATCCACCTGTATTCTGATATATCTAATGTATTGTTTGTATTCCTGCCTCGTAAATTCCTATAAACCATGTCTAATACCTTAAATTTAAAGTCATGTGTTGAGCCCCTGTCCAAGATGTGCTTAGCTAAAGCATTAGTAGTTATACATCTTCTAATGTCTGACATGCTCAATAATGTGATCTTTATATGTCTTGAACATTTACCCATATAATAACATTCACATTCTGTACATGTCACTAAATACACTATAGCAGTAGTATTGCATGATGTCTAACATTTAATCTCATATTTCATGTTTGTTAGAGGATGCTGAAAGTCTTTTTTAGCATAAATATTTTTACAGCAACTACAGTCATAACATGGAAATGCGCCATACTTATTTATTACCGTTATTATGAGGTTATCCTGCCAGCTAATATCGTGTGGATTTAACTGCAGTGAATCTGACTGCTTTTCAATTTTTTTGGCTATACATTTCTATATAGGTCTTTCATGATAAAACTACAGTGGGAAAAATACAACCATTTTATATATATAAACCTGTCATTCTTATCAACTTTTTAAGTTTGTAAGAGCAATATTTAAAACCTATCTGTATTTCTGGCCTTTTTAGTATTGCATTTGTCCGGACTTGTAAGCTCCAATGTGTTTGCACCAACCATGACACATCCCCTTTTCATGTCAGCTGCCTCGTCTGCCTATACTACCTCATTATAGCCCCTACACGGTTAGGAAACTGCAGACATTGTGGCCCATTTTGCTATTCAGTAAACTTAGCTAATTTGCATACACCTAATTACCTATACCCTAGTTACACACTACACGAGAACCTATGTCCTTAGAAACCATTGTTACCTGCCATTGTATGAGTCTGCATGCTGGCCAGTATAATGTGGAATTTACTTTTAGCTTAAATAATCCCTTTTTAGGATTTTGATTTTATAGTTTGTCAAATCCCATGCTTGTGCGCTGCTGAGCTCCACTTGCACATAGCATATGTGCATGTAAAATTAGCTTTGATTTTTTTATATTTTGCTTAGTTTTAAATGCCAATGGCCATAGTTTTGGCCATTGACATGCCTGATGCAACTAATGCATGCTTTACTTTGAGTTGTCATAGGCCATTTTTTTTCTTTGCAGACCTGTACATGGAAAGTTCCCACATACATTTCTAATGCAGACACGCCTCCTACATGGATGCCTGTCTGCTTCCTGGATTGATAAATCACCTAATTTGCATGGTTTTCATCAGCAAATGAGGTGATTTACATCCTGTAATTGCATCCATGGTTGAACAGTGCTGGGAGGCTCGTGCACGTCCCCAGCACTGTTTCCTGGATCGCAAAGACTCCGAACTCCATGTTCGAGCCATGGCACTATGCTTACAGGGAAATTAGCTCCGTGTAAGCTTTAATGAATTACCCCCAGAGAAGTGATAAGTCATGAAAGAGAGGCATATGCTTTGACCTGCTGACAAGGGACATAATTATACAATTATCTGCCATGTGAGAGAACTTAATACCTAATTATTACTAAAGAATATCCCTGTATTGGCTATGGTACTGATATTTGGAAGATTGTTCTACAAGACTAGATGCATAGATTATAATGGCAATCCCTGCATGCTCTGTGTGCATAGTTAGCATTGTATATTTGGTTGAATTGGACCATTTTAATGTCCATAAATGTCCTTGCTCTGTTTGCAAGTACAAAGCATAGTGAAGTATATCAGGATACCTCCAATGACACAAGTTATGGGAAGAAGCTGTCAAATTTAGTAGAATCACTGAACTATTTCATATTTTCCTTTAAAGGTGCAATACTATATTTATTGCTTCTTACAATATGGGCTTGAAGTCATCTAAGCAATAAATCAGCCTTCATAACATAGTAGACCTTGATATATCACTGGTAATTGCAAAAAAAGCTTCTAGCATGCACCAAACACAGTGCTGCTCACTGCCCTTATACTTAGGTCACTGAAAATTTCAAGCTTGTTTTAACCATCATCCCAGTGCCAGTGTTCCAGTTAGACATCACCATGTGCTTCTTCATGATTTGTCTGATTCTTAAGAATTCAACTACTTTTGTTAACAGTACTGTGTGCCTTGAGTAAAGAGCCTTTGGGATAATTCACAGTTTGACAAGAAACGTTGACAGCTTTCCATCTTGCACAATATATGGATATATGTAATGTGTTTAATTTTATACTTTAATTGTTGATATTCTCTTGAGATATGATTTGTACTGAGATGTGCTATAGTAATAAAACTTACCCTAACATGACTTCTATAAATTGTGCATGGGCACAAATTCCTTAATCATCTATCACAAAAATGATGACATTGAGATAACAAAATGGGATATCCAAATATCAGCAAAAAAATCATTGACAAGTAGATAAAAGCAATAAAGCGTTTATATAGGTTGTGTTATCCTTCTGCACCTTCCACCGCACTGCTTAATAGATATACTAATTCTCCAGCTATGCTACCTTAAAGATAAATGGAGTAGTTGGTTTCTTAATAAGGCCATCTATGATTAAAAATACCTTCCATCCTTATCTTTATGTTGAAATTCACCCCTCATTCTACAAAAGTTATCATAGCTTATGACCATGTACTAATTCCTGGTTAGTTTCATACCAGGCCTCTTTTGAACTTGTGCCCTTCTAACATACCTAGATCATAATACCATTATATCTAAATCATTGCATTTGTTAGACATTCAGTTATTAATCTTATTTAGTACTTTTTAGATTATTCAGAAACTGAAACATATGAAGACAGTTTTATTTAATATCCCTTTTTTCCTCTGCTAAACAACACTGTCACCCTTCAAACAGTAGATCAATATAGGGCAAAAGCTGATTATGGAGTGCATTATTTGGTATCATCAGTGTTTCTGGCTGATGGCATATGACTACACTCCATAGTGACTGATACATAGGCTTACATGCACAAGGGTTTGCTATGCCTTCCCCTTCAATGGAGCCATGCAAACTTGCATACGTCTATGGATGGCTTTTGGGTATTGCAACTCATCTGAGACATACACATGTTCCTGGATTGCAGACTGTGTGCTGTACTTCTGCTTTACTGAGGGAGTCAGCATTTCAGTAAGCTAGACAATCTCACTCCCCCTCCACCGAGGCCACGCCAGGTGAGGTCAGTCACCCACTACTACTCTTTATTGCTGACTCCAACAGTACTGGGGTTATTTGGGTAACAGTCAGTGATTCATTTCTATATGTGCTATGGACCCAGTTGTCTAATCATTTTAAATACTATATATGCACTGAATGTTCTGTTTTGCTGAATGCATAATAATTCCATTATTGTCTGTAAAGTATTATACAACAACTCTTTGTTGTCATGGATCCCTGCTCAATTATCAAGCAAAATTAACGTTTAAGTGTTGCTTGCATATAGAATCAATAACAATGATTCTTATACAGGCTGCAGTATTTGCTCTGTGGCATATCTGTTCACAGAAATTCATCTCTAGAATTTCTGAAATTCATCATTATCTGTTTATTTGTTTTGCAGTGCATTTCACTGTATTGCCTATCTGTCTAGTGTACCAATTTATGGAACAAAAAGTCATTTAAAATTTAATCTCAGCATCTCTTTTACCTTCGTTTTTCCTTTTATAATAAATTATGGTGAAGGTTTGCAGTAATGCGATAGTTAATTCAAAGCAGAATGATGTCAGACTAGTGACTGGAGCAAATCTAGGTTGCAAATTTTAAAATTAATGCAAAAGCTAGTTGCAGGAAATGAAATCATGATCAAACCTAAGCAGGTCTAGTAATGTTATGTTGAGACACTATCACTAGTTCAGCAGAGTCGCACGTTATATTAGAAATTTTAAAGAGCTTTCTGCAGTAGTCTGTATATACACTTAAAGCTTGTGCAAAATTTGTCTGTCTTGTGCTACATTATACCCAAAGATAGTGATCAGATTAGTTTTGATGTCACTTTCTTCCTCCTAGCATATTAAACTGATTCAAGCAGGTAAGGGAAAAGCCAGGTTCAGGTTATATACAAATGAATGTGCCCTAGCAGAAAACATTGACAAAGTACTACCTGAGGATATACAGATGTTTCAGGTGTATGGATCATTTTCAAGGTTATACCCAAGTCTGGAAAAGACAGAATTGATAAGTATAGGGTGTGGAAAAGGGAAAGGATCAGTATGGTGATAGAGTGCTCCATATAACTGGAATTAGAGGTGGGACAATATTGGGAATCTACAATGCAAAAAAACTTCAGTATTTAGTAAAGAAAGTAAAACGACTACTTCGAACAGCACAACAAAGCTGACATTCAGTGGCAGAATGAATTAATACAGTTTCCATCACGATCAACGCAATGATGCTATATAAGCTTAGATATCTCCCCATCCTAATTATACAAAAGGAATGGGAAAAGGTACAAGAGTTAGTGCTGCATTTTATTTAGGGATGTAAGAGGATCTGTTTCTTTCAACAAAAGTTTTAGCACTAAAGATGAAGGGAGGAATTAAGGAATAACTAACGTTGCAGCACAAGTATTACCTTTTTAGACTGCAAAATAGATAGATCTGAAGAAGGATGAAGGAGAGGAGATGAAACATTTTGAAGATATAGCCATGTGGAAAAGACAGATACAGATAGCCAAACAATTGGAATTGCAGCAGTATATGTCTAAACTAAGAGAAATTCACTGGGGAGACACAAGACATAGGGAATATTTTGATATGGTTGAATACAAAAATAATTAATACAATTCCCCTGGAACACAATCTGGAAATCAGCTGGCAATGACTGAATGAAATCAGCTAGGTGAGAATGAGGAATTTGGGGGCACATGTATATTGTTTTTTTCCCTACAATTCACAATAGAATCTCCAAATATACCATTCCAAAAGGCCAGAGGCTAATTGCTAACATTTCAACAACTCAAAACATGTTACATCTGTATCACCAGCAGTACGGGACATCTAAGAAAAATGAACTAATTGGACCAAATGGACCAGTATAAAAAGAGGAATAGGGGGACTAATTTTTAAAGACGTAAGTACATAAGCTCAGAAGAGACACCAGCAACCTCTTTAAGGCTGTAAAAGAGATGGCAAAGAATGGAGGGATTTATGTTTGATGACAGAAGAGGAGTAGGGTTTTGAAGAACCCTGCATGTTATGAGGTTTTAGACATCTTTAGGATCAGCAAATGATAATTTTGCATCATTGTTCTTAATCCCACATGGATTTTCAAAGCAGATAGTAAATACTGACACTGTGTAAAGGGAGATGCAGGCAATAAGCATGTGCTTTTGGACTGAAAACTGGCCAAGAAAAGACAGCAACAGGTCGAAACCCTTGTAAGTCATATCTTCACAAAATTATTCATACATTTGACTCATTAAAATAGGGCGTTTAGAGAAAGGAATTCTGGGTTGGAATGAAGAGATGCAGATGTGACTGGCCCTGACATTTACACCCAAAACACTCTTAGCAATAATTAGAAAAGGAAATTTATAGTTCCACTTGATGGGAAGTTTTTGCATATTTTTGAAAAGACACTCAGATAATTTGTTTACTCTGAGCATACACATCTATTGGAATTATTGTTGTAATGAATATTTAAGTTCTAGAAAATAAATTTACAAATGAAGATCTCTTACAGCTGGTGGAAAGTTTTTGCAAATTTTTGTACATGCACTCAGATAATTTGTTTACTCAGAGCATACATGATTACTTTTCCAAAATATTAGAAATTTAATTTGTGTTACTGTTTGATTTTACATTTAAACTCAATAATTGGTGTTACTACTGGTTCCAAATATTTATGTTAACATTTGTTCATAGGTTCATAGGTGTATACTAGGGTAACAATTACTATAAGCCTAGCCGTGCAATACCAATGTGACCCACAAATCTGATTAAATAGGCTACGATTTACTGACTGCCTCTGTCTATCAAAGACATAGGAGTCAAACCAGGGGTGAATTCCAGTTACTCATCCATTGGTCCAAGTTGCACTTAAATAGGAAGAGGGAGGAACTCTGTTTCACATGGGTGGGCGAGCCTGTTCCAGGGAATGTGAATTCTCTGAGAAACATATCTGTCTCTCTGACATGTCTTATTTATATTACAAGCAAAATTTAGATCTTTTAATACAGTAGTTCTGATGCTGTTTGCTTTGCAGGTGTGCAAAAGGCTCACAAAAGCAAGGTCCAGGGATGTCTTGTATGCCAGGCAAAGATCACCTCTCAGAAGTCTGTATGATCCCGAGTAAAGAGAAATGGCTTTAAGGTGATCATCACAGGACAACATGTTTAGTCCTTGTATTCATTTTGTAAGGGAACCTTTGTGAACATTCCAGTTGCTGCATGTGTCTGGTCAAGTACATACAGAAGGGGGCAATATACTCTATGATGGGTCTGATGAGGGCCAAGTACAGTGGCATGATGACTTCTCCAGACCTAGATGTTATGCTCTTGTGTATAAGTTGAGCAACATAGAAATATTTTATTACTACCTTGGACACATGTTGATTGAAGTCTTTGTTACTATCTACATGAGTTTCCAGATCTCTGATTAGTGAATCAACTTTTAAGGGTGCTTTGCTGATGATGTAGTTACCCAGGGTGGCAGAATTTCCCAAAGGTACTACAGTGCATTTCTTTGAATTGTGTTTTAAGCCATGGCTTTGGCACTAAGCATTTGTCTGTATTAGACTTTCCTGAAGGGTGTTTTCAGCTAGGAAGGATTCAATAACTGCTCCAAGTTTGTATTCATCTTTGAACATGTTTAGCCAGTGGCCTTTGATGTTGGCTTTGACATCCAAGAAGTAGATGCCAAAGAGGAGTGGGCATACTATAGAGCCCTGTGGGACTCCACTGGTGACTGGCCTCTTTGTGAAGGTGGCCTCACTGATTCTATCTTCCTGGGCCATATTAGTGAGGCAGCTAGCTCTCCAGCATGTTATAAAGGAGTTTATACCTGTTGACAATGCCTGAGTGGGTTATTGTATCAAAGCCAGATCTAGGTAGAAAGTATGCAAAGTTTTCCCCTCATCCATTGCCTTAAGGACCTTTTCAAAGACGTTCACCAAATTCAGTAAGCATTACGTTCCTTTGACAAAGCCAAACTGGGAAGGATCCAATGTCTGGTGGTCTCCTATGTCCTTGTTGATAATTTCCATAATTCTTTCTATGGCTTTGCAAATAAGTCTAGTCAGACTAATGGGTCTGTAGTTTCATGGATCTGTTGAAGGTCCTCCCTTATGATAGAGGATGACCATCGCAGTCCTCCATTCATGTGACACAAAGCCTGTTTTAAAACTAAAGTTAAATAATGACTCCAGTGGTCCTGATAAGTTGTATTTTAGACTATTCAGGAGGCATCCTGGGATGTTATTGAGGCCCACTGAGGTCATGTTCTTGGCTTTAGTGAGTGCAGCCAGTGCATGCTCCCCAGTTATAGTTTGATGGGTTATGTTTAAGGATATTTTTGGGGACGGTTGAATTTGTCCAATAACAGGTACTCTGTATCACCAGGCTCAGTGAATGTGGCACCATTAACCACCAGTTCAGCACATTGCTGTGTGCTGTTCTTTTGATTTCTGACAAAGCTGTAGAAGGCCTTATGGTTATCTTTCTCCTGGGAGCCTATCTTAACCTCAAAGTTTGCTTTGTTTGACTTAATTAGCCCTCTTAGTTGCCTATTTACTTTGATGAGATAGTTTTTATATTTATGGAAATTGCCCTTTCTGATTGTTGCCATAATTTTTCATTTTGTTGTATATCCTGTTTAATCTGGGTGCCACCAGGGCAATTTGTTTCTGGGGCTAGTTCTGTGCTTACTTCTGATGAATACAGCAGCCTCTTGCAGCCATTGACATGGTTGTACAGAGTTTCTGAGAGGAATTCAGCATAGTATGCTTTGTTCTTGGGGTCTGGAGGAACATTGAATTTTGACAAACCATCACTTAATAAAAGGTAATTTGGTTTGGGATAGTTCCTAACTGTTACTGGCTTTAATAGAATTATGGAGTTGATTTTGATTTTGAAAGCAATGGCTTTACTGTTAGACCTCACTGCTGAGGTTGAGATATTGTGTGTGGAGGTGGGGTAGTGGGTGCACATTCTCCCATATTTTTGAACACAAAGGTCAGTATGTTGGAGCTTCTATTGGACGTATTTACTATTTGGTCAAGAGTGTTTGTATTTACGAAGTCCAGGAATCTCTGTGCCTGTAGGATTCTCCATCTGTTGATGGGTAATTAAAGTCTGCCATGAGTAGGCTGCTAGGTTGGATGGTAAGTTCTCCAATGGGTCCATGTATGCACTGTGAGAATCTTGGAACATGGAGAGTGACCTATAGCCAGCTAGGATATGGAACGGAATTTTGTTAACAGGAATCTGCATGTGGAGGAACTTCTGCACAGCATCCTGTTTGACCACCCTAGAGGTATGTTTGTTACTGATATATATTGAGCTGCATCCACCTTTAGCCCTTGTCTGTGCAACTATTGGTCTAGAAGTGTGGAAGGCACTGAATCCTTGCACTGCCAGGGTATTGTCTGTCACTTTAAACCACTTCTCAGTAACTGCACAGATGTCTATATTCTTAAGGGTGAGGAGAACTGAAGGAAGTGTAGCTTTTTTATTAAGCAGTAACATCTTGAGGTTCATTTGAATTGCTTATGCCATGTCGGTAGGTTTGTCAATTTGGAATTGCCTAAAAAAGGTGCTGTGGGGGTGGATAAAGTTTAGCCAGTATTCAAAAGCCTGTTAACCATGCATTCCCAAGCTGACAGATATTGGATCTTATTAGACTGACACCAAAAAGACAGCCAGATGTTGAACTCAGTATTTTTTTGCTCATATTGTGGCATCATCCACAGTGATGGTAATATGTTGCTCAGTGCCAGACTCATGCCAGCTTGAGAAACATAGTTTGAAAACTCCATATTGTCTTTCTTTATATAGTCCAGGGAGGTACATCTCAGGTAATTTACACCTACAAGGACTACTATGGTACCTGTGTCATAATGACTTAAGTGCATGCTTGATTTGGTAGATCCTGGCTCCAGATAAGCAAATAACAGTTATCTTCTCCTTGTTCATCCTGGTTAGAGGGCATCAGTATATCTTACAAGGAGTCTCCATATGATGAGAGCCATGGGAAGTGTGTTTGCCTGCCTTAGGGATTTAGTTGTTTGGGCTCTACAGAGTGACAATATGGGCAGTGTTAGGTGGTGTTTCTCTGAGTGCCATTGGGCTTACTGAGGCACAGCTTTGACAACAAATGGTCTTGGTGATCCTTGTTGTTTAGGAAGATTGCCTTTAAGTGCCTCAGCATACGCTAGTCTGTGTGTGTTGTGCTATGCGAGATGGGTGTTGTGTGTGATTTTTGACAACCTGATGCACACTTGTATGTGAGAGTACAGCCTCCAGGATCATTGTGTAAGTACACCTGTTGCATGTTGTCTGTTTCCTTAAGGATTATG
>NC_056731.1:1349716902-1349724402 GCF_019279795.1 Protopterus annectens
AGTGGGGTAGAAATGTACTATAAAAGTAAATGAGCTTGGAAAATGTAATACACAACTAAGATAAGAAGGGCCACAGTAGTAAAGGAGGTAATGTAAATATGGATTTGTAGATGAAAATATGATTGAATACATGTAAAACAAAGTTCATCATTGTCCATTTTCAAGGGCAACTTAGATCTATGGATAAAAAATTTACCCCAAGGCTGCACTCTGGACAGAGAGATCTCTTAAATACTTCATCCCATGCATGGGTCCCCTGAAATTATCTGTGGTATGATCCCAGTTATTCTCATTAGGGGTAATATATGATTATCGACCTTGGAATGGGTAGGGACAATCTATGACCAAATGGGATAAGTTATTTCAAGCACAAAAAGGGAAGTTAGCTCGACTTAAAATGGCCCACAAGGGCAGCTAGCCTAGTGTTTACCCATGAACCTTTGAAAATAAGTGATGTGGATGATAGTGTACATCAATCAGCAAAAGGAAGGAGACTAGGTATTAAACAACAGAGTGGGTGAAATGGTAGTGGATATTAAGAGTGGAAGTGCAATACAGAAAGCAAATAGGGAGAGGAAAGAATTGGAAAGAAAGCAATTAGTTCTGCAGAACACACACAAAGAGTTCAACGTTAACAGCCATAAAAAATTAGTGAACTGTCAACGCTAGGCGATTAAAGGTGAAACAGAGCTAGGTGATCTGGCCAGTATTTTTATATTTGCATTACAAATTTTCAAAGAGGTACTGTTTGGCTTACAATCTGAATTATTTGCTGTGTGTGGTATCTGTAAGCTGGGGATATAGTGATTGCTAGAGTTTGGGGGCAGAAAAAGAGAATCTGTGATCCGTGGAATTAAGTTTTGTGGTGGGGATTAGAAGAGAAGGGCCATTGGAGGCCTGGCTTCTAAGGTTGTAGCTTTGGTTGAATGGGCTTAGTGTTATTAAGAGTGAGGAAGTGGTGTTACAGTGTAGGAGTATGAAAGGAAGGGAGCCAAGAAACAGATTGTCTCTTCTTTCAATAGGAAGCCTTTGTCTTTCTCAAGCATCAGACAGTGGTGTTCATGTCTATGAGAGTTAGTTATGAAGCAACAGGCTTTGTTAGATAAAAGTTGTAAAGTGGTAGTGTTTGCTCTTTGAAGTGGTGTCAAACAGAGGCAGGTCATATTCAAATTGAACAAGTAGTGCTCTTTTCCCTATAGCAGCTCTAGCTAGCTGCGAATCAAATTGGAATATCTTATTGGCCCAAAAATAGTAGATAGGTAACTTTAGCTCTGACATTCTGAATGTGGCATTGGAAAGAGATATTAGTTGAACCAGATGCCCTCATATCTGAGTTAAGGGATGGATTCAATGGGGTTGCTGTCTAGATCTTTAATATGGAGTGAGATAGGTGTCTTTGCAAGTCTCTTCTTAGTGCCAAAAAACATGGAATTAGTATTTTTATGGTTGTGTAGTAGTTTTTGTGGAACAAAGTAATTTGTTTAGTTGAAAAAAGTCAACATATAGCTGGGTTTGAATGGAATTGGGGGTCTAAAGATGAACTATGGGCAGAGGTTGTCATGCCCAGATGGGGAGTCATATAGTATTTGTTTGAGTAATGGAACCATTTGAAGATTTAATTTTGAAGAAGTAAATGAGAAGAAAGTAGTCTGGGGGATTAGGGAGATATCTGTAAATGTAGCCTTTACGTAGTTTTGCCCATATGGGGAAGATGATTTGCAGGGATGGGAAGATTCATTAAGAAAAGCTGTAAGTGAGGGATTGACTGTAGAACAAGGAATATGGCCATGAAAGGAGGATTGTTTAGGATGATTTTTAGTAGTGGTGTTGCTAACCTCTTGATAGAATTGTTTGTGCCTGAGGGAGAGTTGTTTAAATTCATGGTATATATATATATATATATATATATATATATATATATATATATATATATATATATATATATTCAAATAGCTGCTTTATTAATATTTTACAGTCTGGTGTATTGTTCTCAAAATATCTGAGTGGGATCGTTTCATCAGGGAGTTGTATTAGTCTTTTCAGCTCATATGTGAGCAAGAAAGTTCTGTTGTGTTTGAAGTGCCTGCTCCTGCTGCTGCTGCTGCTGATGATGATAATGTGGAAGAGAATGTCTTGAAGATGTAGAAGAATTTCTGTGAATTGTTTAGTGGCAAAGCTTTGGTCAATGAGACTGGAAATAGGGGAATGGTTAACAGGGGAAAGCTGAGAATACAGTCTAGAGCTTTATGGTGGAGCTTTTAGTCTGAAGGTTATAGTTTTGGGTGGGTGTTTTGTGCATGGTAGTTTAGGGGGCAGTGGTCACTGAAGGTTGGTGGGTGACTGGCAAGACAGGAGATGATGGCAAGAAGGGAGATAATGATGAGGTCAAGAAGTAAGTGGTGGATGGTTTTAAGGTTACGATTTGCATTTGAATTCATTCAGACTTGGAAGCTGCCAAACATCTATCTGGAATTACCAATCACATTGTTTAATCACCTCCAGCACCCATCATTTTGGCGTCCATTATGAAAAAAAAAAAAGAAAAACAGTCATCCTTTTTACTTCACACACTTCAGACTATGTTTGAACAGTGTATTGCTTTTACCATTTAATCTAAAGGTATATTGATATTTATAAATGTATTACAACAGTATTTGTGTAGTTTTACCCAGATAGAAGCTGTAATAACCCAAACAACTACTTATATACATGATGCCAGATGATCAACATTTAAAGAGATGACTGCCCAAAATGTTTTTCTATAAGGTAAATGAAGAAGCAGACCCTCATTTATAAACCTGTGGTGAAGACAACATTCACATTTATAAGTCTCCATAGCTTTCTGTGGCATACACTCCTCATCACCTAAACACTCGTTTTCCAAAATGGATTTGAGATTGGATATCCTTTTATTGCCAAAAACAGAGACTTCCCCTCTACTTTCAAGAGATCAGCGATACATTTAAAAGCCTCCAGTTGTTTTTAGCAGTGTTTTAATCTTATTAGAATCAATTAAATAAGAAATGCAAATTGCCCAATCATATTTATTACCAGGAATTGCCATTAATCTAGTCTGGATCAATTGTTCCAGTAAAAACTGAAACAATCAGTGATTGCTTAGATAACCTTCCAACCCAAATTTTCTTGGCTACCTGAGGCATCAGTTTTGAATTATAACCCATTTGCTGAAAAAAGACCCGAGTTCCTTCAGTTCACCATGCCACATTTGGTTATTAGAAGTGAATCTCAACAAATGGACAGCTTGTCCCTTGGCAGCTTCACATTTCATTTAAATTAGATGGAAGCTTGTGATAAAGTACCCAACAAAGTACCCACAAACTACCACATAAATGGTAGTCCCCTAAATACGGAAGACGCAATAAGGGATCTGGGGACCCAAGTAGATAGTAATCTCACCATTGATAATCACATTGCCAAAGTGGTTAGAAAATCCTTCTATGTGTCCCACCTAATCACAAAAGGGTTTGCATCCAGATCAAAAGAGGTCATTGTGCCTCTCTAATTATCACTCATCAGACCCATCGTAGAGTACAATGCCCCATTTGGGATGTACCTTACAAGACACCTGCAACAGTTGGAAAGACCACAGAAGTACCTCACCAAGAGGATCACTGGCCTCAAACAGATGCCCTTTGCAGCTCGACTGAAGAAACTCCAGCTGCACTCTATTGCATACCGCCTACTCAGAGGTGATCTCTGCTTGACATACAAGGCCATGTCCAACCCAGAATTGATGGACATGCTCCACCTAAAGAAAACCTTATCCCCTCGAGCCACATGCTCTAGGGATCTAAACCTCACCACAACAATAAATAGGACATGCTGGAGGGATAGATTCCTGTCACAGTGACTTCCCATGCTTTGGAACATGATTCCATTCTACATTAGGCAGAGCTCCTTGCTAACACTCTTCAAAAGAAACCTTGACGAGTGGATGGGAAACAGAAAGTTTACCCCGAGGATCACTTCAGTGGCTCTGCTGGACAGAGGCACAGGGAACTAATCTAAGGGGGGGCTGCAAAAGCCAACACATTCTGGCTAGGCTTATAAATGCCTTTGGGCAGATAGCCTAGTACCTACCTATGAACCTATAAGCAGCAAAATGCATTAAAGGCATACTGCTTGTAGATGAGAATAAAACAGTGTTTTTTTTCAGTCATGAGTGACTCAGGCAACCAAATAATTCATTCATTTTGTTGAATGAGATCTAATTACTGTCAATAAAATAACTATAAACTCTTGCATGTTAAAACGATTTTACATTTTGCAAAAAAAATAAATAAATTTCCATCTGACTAGTTCTAAATTATCAATAGCGGGATTCATGAAAGCCACCATGGCAATATCATTAACTTATTTGTTATACTTGTCATTAAAATATATTGTTGTCTATCATCAACTCAAGGAATATAGCAAATACAGAGTGTCAAACTCTACCATGACTGCAAGAAATATCCTCACCATATCAATGGCCACGTCTTATGTGAAAATTGTATAATGAACTGGTGTCCACAGTAGGTGACATACATGCGTCAGAAGAATATAATGTATGTAATGTTTTCATTGTATAAAAATAAAAAGAATGCCCGATATAAGAGTTAACTGTACTAAGCAATTTTCATTCACAGACAAAGCTAGGGGCTTTCTTGAACCACTCACAGAAACTCTTAGCCAGAAAGGAACTGGGGTAGTTTCTGGTCATTGTGTTTTTGTTTATTATGTTTTTTTTATTTTCCTTTATTCAGAGCCCGGCATCAAAGATGTACACAGAAAGTTTGCTGTTTTGGGGGGAGGGGGGGGGGTATCAGGATCTTTATGAAATCAGAGGCTGTTACATGTCCAACCTTAAATGATCCAAGATATGGTTTGACAGATGTTGGTAGTGCATGTGCGTGAGAGCTAAGATAAAATGTATTACTTCTGCCATTATATCCATCACCAATCAAACACTAGTGGTAGACAAATAAAGCAGGTATCTTTCTGGGTGAGATAAAAGCAAAGGGTAATTGCACGAATCGTGTTAAGTGATCATTAAGATGAGATGCTGGAAAGGAGCAGCACATGCATTTGAGAAGAGGAAGATGAAATTCACTATTGTGGTCATTATTTATTTCACATTTTTACAGCTAGATATCAATAGTGTAGGCATAGTCCCTGATTCCAAAAGACATGCTCTTTGTGTAAGAGAGTACTTACACTTAGAGCAGGCTGAGAGCATGTTTTTTGGAATCTGGTCCCCGTAGTAAGCCTGTTTATAGATAGGCTCTACAATGAAGTAAGTCACACACTGAGTGCAGGTCTTTTGGAATCAGGGCATTTGGTGCCATACCGTGGCAGGCCATGAGTGAAAGTGACTAGTGTCACTCGCTCAGGTAAGTAGCCATTCATCTGGCTTCCCATGGCTAGTGCCAATGAGTGTGCATGTTGGGGAGGGCAGCTGGAGGATTTGTGTTAAACTAATCAACAAGACTTTTATTTGTGGATAAATTATGTTATGTCTTCCTTGTCAAAAGTATGTCTTATTAAAAGGGATACATTTTAGGACAGTGGGTGTGTGTATGAGTGTGTGCGTGTGCATGTGCGTGTGCGTGTGTGTGTGTGTGTGTGTGTGTGTGTGTGTGTGTGTGTGTGCAAAACAAGATGAAACTAGACTTTTTGTGTTTTAGAAAAAACAATGAAGACATGATACAAGTTTTGGTTTTCAGATTGCTACTTGTTTGTTATGATTTCATGGCATGCCTAATGCAGATGCATTTGGACGAAAATTTACAACAGGCTAACATTTTAATTTTTTCATTTGATGAATATGTAATAAACAAAATCATAAGTAATATTTTGATTTTATGACAGTACAATTAAAAACAGTATTTTTGGCCCTGAAAATTATATTTCACAGAATATGGAATGCTGGTGCAAGAAACATTGACAGTAATTGTGAGTTGGCACTCAGACATTCAGTTTGCAACTGTTAATTTATGACTGCACATAAAAGTATGACCTATGAATGTTTTATAAGTGAATATCCAGATGTAGTGTCCAAAGAAGTTTACTAGAAAATGTCAAATTATATTAGTGCTACAGTCCTGTAGGCTTCAGAAGTAGGCCTACTTGGCCATTAGAATGCACAAGGCTGCCAGGTGCCATTATATTTCATTTCCATTGCATGGGTATTTAGCTTCTGCTTGGGGTAGGTAATGAAGCATTTGTCTAGAACATACCTTTATTATGTTATTATTGCATTAAAACATGGGAGCATGTCCTTGTAGCTATCTGTCCTTCACATGTATTTTAACCATTTTGCATGGCTCTGGTATTACCACTAGAACTATTGTTAGTTGTCTGCATGACCGCGGCATCCCCTCTCACCTTTTGTGTTGAGGAGATAGGAACAGGTACATGCCTTATCATTTACCGTCTTTCCCAAACAGCTCCTACAGGCACCACACTGATTAGTCATACTCAGGTCATCTGGTTCATAGTCAGGTCATTATTTCACTAATACTCTGGAGTTGGCATGCTAGGAAAGCATTTACTCAACCTTTTTTGCAGTTTCTTTTGATTGTTAATTTTTCCGGCATTGTGAGGTTCACATATGCTGAGGTACTGTGGGTCACTTCTGACTTTCAGTTTCTTTAGTATTTAACATGAGTTGAGACATATAACATATCCAGATCATTAAAAAGGTGTTGAGGTTAGGATAAACACTACAAACAGTCACCATGATTGTTAGCAGTAGAGAGGAATTCATGTACAATGGCTGTTAAAAAGGGAAGGGAGAAATTGTTTCAGGCTTCATCCAAGTGCAGTTATTAATTTTCACACAATCAGAAATTCAGCTGTTATTTTTATAACTGGTGTTAATTACTATTTAAAGATTTTTGAGACTAGGAAACTAACAGTTACTACAAGCAGAGGTGGAATTAACACAACAATACACTAAATGTTATGTTTTCAAATCTTGGGATGGCACATGTTCTTATATCTGGTAATGTTCCATATTTTACAGGTACTGATTTTATAAAAGAATTAGCAGAGGCAGATTCAACATGCAACCTCGAGTTCTAACTACTTTCAGTATGATGATCAAGTCAAGAGGACAGTACAGTCCGGCAATAATCTAATGAGAAAATAATAGCATTAGTGCCAAATTCATGAGGTCTTTTTGTTAGGTCACAGTTTAACGCTTAAAATTCTTGCATTTGCTTCCTATTTAAGTCTAAAACTGTGAGTTATGCATAAAATAAATGGAAAAGGTAGGAAAAACAAAAATATCCTATATTTAAGAAAAGGAAGGGAAAAAACAGCATAAGAATACAGAAAGGGTCCTCACAGAAGCAGCCAGGAGTGTTTGTAGAACAGTGTGAGAAACCAAGATCACTTCCTGTTTACACAGATGAAAATAAATCACTAAGGAGAAATCAGAGAAATTTCTGAAAATGAACATGTCTCATAGTTACTGTGTTGATGCTTCCCTATTGA
>NC_056731.1:1349726902-1349769402 GCF_019279795.1 Protopterus annectens
GAGATATATGCAGACTGTAATTGTAATGAAGATAAAGAAAACTGGAGAATTCATTGATACAGAATACAAAAATTCGTGGGTGCCAAAGAATCTATTGTGGTAAAGACAACCTACACGTTTAAGTACCCAGGTGAATGAGTACAAGCCACTGAAGCAAGGGATCATAGCCATTATGGAGCATTATTTATGGTCAGACATAGTGTGGAGAAGGGAGAGGATATTATACCAGTCTTGCAGAAAATACTGATGCTACAGTAAAATAAAGATATTTATATGCAATCACAAATAGAAAAGCAAAGATAATGTTTTATGCAAGAGACAAAGCTTAAGTAGTGTGAGACAGAAAAAATAATTAAGGCCTGAAGAAGGAGGTACATTGCATGCACAGCAAAATTACCAAACCAGGAAGTTACATTTTTTCTGTTTTGATTAGTTACACATAAATAAGAAAAACTCAAAGCAATAAAAGATAGAGCAGATGCTATGAAACTTTTATAGGCCAACTTATAATGGTCTAAAATGTTTGCATTCCTTCCTTGCATAACTGGAAAGACATGCACTCCAGAAAATCGCTGAAAATTGCTGGTATTTCACTGCAGTGGAGGATGCCCTTGTGGACAGAATTGTGGGAAATGAGTTAACAGAAAAAAACAATATGTTATTAAGAATGTAATAAAGACAATATGCCTAACAAATTTATGGATTAAGAATATGTCTAACAAATGTATGGAGAAACCAGCTCTATAAACTTGATTACACATTTATAGCAATTTATACATGGGTGGTCAGCAATTAGATATATGGATAGTAATTTCTCTGTTATCTCAAACACCTGTAGCCTACATAAGTTACAATATTGTCCCATATTTCCTCTTTGACAATGCAGAGATTACAATTTTATTTTGCACTACATGTTTTAGGAAAAACATTACACCGATGGAGTTTGGGCCCTTAAATTTTGAACCAAATGGTTAACAAAGAGAGGCTTATAAACTGTTGAAGCAGCTTTGAATTAGGGAGTTAAAGGTACACGGAAAGCTGTATAATGTGTGGACGATGTAAGACCAAAGGAGTAGACTGTGAGTTAATCACCACATTAGTTAGAGCAAATTAAGGATTTAAAGCAGGAAAATAAACACACAAAATGCAATGCTTCTGAAAAATTACACCAGTAAAAGTCAAAATTATGAAACAAAACAACTATATAATGTCTGAAGAAATTTATGAACAAATTAAGCTCATGGAGCAGTTCTAGTGGGCAAATGGTATTAGATCCCTCCAATACCTTGCTAAAAGTTTGAAAAGTAGAAATGAAAGTTACTAATTAAGTCACTGAAAGCTTAATAGGGTCAAAAATTGTTTGAAGTTGAAATTATAAGCAATATTGCAGGTAACCATTTTACAATGCTCTGCAGCAATACAGAATTTCCCAACCACTGCAAACAGAATAAATGTCATCATGTTTTAAATGAAGGAGGAGCTGCCCTGGGGAAAAAAAAGTATTACAGGTTTTGATCTGCAGACTTCTCAACTGTCCCTATTTTGGAAAAATATTCCTATTTTCAGCATGATTTAGGATGTACCTGTTTTTGTTGTTATGTCTATATTTTCAGGCTTGATTTACCCCTTCACACGATTTTCTGAATCCCCTCATCACACATGATTTTTGAAGCTGCCTAGTATACAGAAACACACAATAAATGACCAACATACTAGTGGTACGATTAGTTTAAAGGAAGAAGACATATCCCTTAATATCTCCCTTTTTTCAGAAACAAAAATAAATGACTTTATGTGGTAGAACTTTACAATACAGTTAATTAAAATCTACAGATTTTACACTGTCATTTTGAAAGGAGGAGAATGTGAGTTAATCAGGCACATTAGTTAGAACAAATTAAGGATTTAAAACAGGAAATTAACACACAAAATGCAGTGATTCTGAAACGTTACACCAGCTAAAAAGTAAAAATGATGGAACAAAAAGCTATATAATGTGTGAAGAAAGTTATGAACAAATGAAGCTTATGAAAAAGTTCTAGTGTGGAAATACTATTAGATCCCACCAGTACCTTGCTAAAAGGTTGAAAAGCAGAAATGAAAGTTACTAATTAAGTCACTGAAAGGTTAATAGGGTCAAAAATTGTTTGATGTTGAAATTATAAGCAATATTATAGGTAAGCATTTTACAATGCTCTGCAGCAATACAGAATTTCCCAACCACTGCAAACAGAATAAATTTCATCATGTCTTAAATGAAGGGGGAGCTGCCCTGGGGAAGAAAAGTATTACAGGTTTTGATCTGCAGACTTCTCAACTGTCCCTATTTTGGAAGAATATTCCTATTTTCAGCATGTTTTAGGATGTACCTGTTTTTGGAGTTATGTCTATATTTTCCGGCTTGATTTATCCCTTCACACTATTTTCTGAATCCCCCTCATCACACATGATTTTTGAAGCTGCCTAGTATACAGAAACACACAATATATGGCCAACATACTAGTGGTACCATTAGTTAAAGGAAGAGGACATACCCATTAACATCTCCTTTTTTCAGAAACAAAAATAAATGACTTTATGTGGTAGAACTTTGCAATACAGTTCATTAAAGTCTACAGATTTTACAATGTAATTTTGATACTGCATGTATATTTTTCCATCATCTTTGCCATTTTTTGTTTTTTAAATATGTTTGAGTAGTATAGGTTCATAGGTTCATAGGTGGGTACTAGGCTATCTGCCCGAAGGCATTTATAAGCCTAGCCATGTGTTGGCTTTCACCACCCCCTTAGATTAGTTCCTTGTGCCTCTGTCCAGCAGAGCCACTGAAGTGATCCCCGAGGTAAACTTTGTTTCCCATCCACTCATCAAGGTTTCTTTTGAAGAGTGTTAGCGAGGAGCTCTGCCTAATGTAGATTGGGATCTTGTTCCAAAGCATGGGAAGTCTCTGGGACAGGAATCTATCCCCCCAACATGTCCTATTTATTGTTGTGGTGAGGTTTAGATCCCTAGAGCATGTGGCTCAAGGGGATAAGGTTTTCTTTAGGTGGAGCATGTCCATCAATTCTGGGTTGGACATAGCCTTGTATGTCAGACAGAGATCACCTCTGAGTAGGCGGTATGCAACCAAGTACAACTGAAGTTTCTTCAGTCGAGCTGCATAGGGCCTCTGTTTGAGGCCATTCATCCTCTTGGTGAGGTACTTCTGTGGTCTTTCCAGCTATTGCAGGTGTCTTGTAAGGTACATCCCAAATGGGGCATTGTACTCTAAGATGGGTCTGATGATTGATGAGTAGAGGGGCACAATGACCTCTTTTGATCTGGATACGAACCCTTTTGTGATTAGGTGGGCCATGTAGAAGGATTTTCTAACCACTTTGGCAATGTGATTATCAAAGGTGAGATTACTATCTACTTGGGTCCCCAGATCCCTTATTACGTCTTCCGTATTCAGGGGACTACCACCTATGTGGTAGTTTGTGGGTACTTTGTTTTTTCCAAAGGGGATGACTATGCACTTTTTAGCATGTAGCTTGAGGCTATGATTTTGACACCAGGTATCCATCTCAGTGAGACCATTTTGGAGGATGTCTGTGTCAGCCAGAGAGTCAATTATAGCCCCTAGTTTGCAGTCATCTGCGAACTTGGTTAGCCATAGTCCTCCTTTGCTTGCCTGTACCTCTGAGAAGTATATGCCGAACAGGATGGGGTCCTAGGACTGAGCCCTGGGGAAAGCCACTTGGAACCGGTTTAGAGTCGGACCTAGCTCCCGCAACTCTGACGATGTGGGTTCTGTCCGTGAGCCAGTTGGCAACCCATCTTGTGATGTAGGGGTTTATGTTCAGGCTGGTGAGCTTGTCTATAATACCAGAATGGGGAATGGTGTCAAAGGCCTTAGCAACGTCTAGGTAGGCTGTGTGTACCACCTTTCCCTCGTCTATAGCCTTGGTAAACTGTCTCAAAGAAGTCCACCAGGTTTAGGAGGCATGATTAACAAAGCCAAACTGGGTAGGGTCCAGTGTTTGGAGGTTCCCAATATCTCTGTTAATGAGTTCCATGATGATGCGCTCCATAGCCTTGCAGACCAAGCTAGTCAGGCTTATAGGGCGATAGTTCCTGGGGTCTGTTGTGGCTCCACCTTTGTGGAGCAGTATAACCATTGCTGTGTGCCACTCTATGGGTATTTAGTCTGTGGAGAGGCTGAGTTTGAACAGTGTGTTTAGGTGAGGGGTTAGTTTGTCTTTGAGCTCGTGTAGGACGCAGCTTGGGACACTGTCCAGTCCCATTGATGCTTTGTTTTTGGCTTTGGAGAGGGCTGTTTTAACCTGAGTGTCTGTGATTTCAGGGACTCTACATTCTTCTGGTATGGTTATGGGCCCTTTTGGGGGTGAGAGGGGGTGAAGTTTGTGCTGAACCTGTCTGCCAGGATGTTGGCGATATCGGTCAGTTCGGTGTATTTTGTGCCATTCTGCACTAACTCCGAGCAGATCTGAGCATTGCCACTTAGATTCTTGACATAGCTAAAAAATACCTTGTGGTTATCTTTGGAGTCCTTGGCAATTTTTCTTTTAAAGCTCATCTTGGATGATTTTATGAGGGATCATAGTTTCTTGCTGATACTGATCGGGGATGTCTTCCCTTCTTGGGATTTTACTCTTTTCTGTACTAGTTTCCTCCTTCTATTGTATAGCTTGTTTATGGCAGGAGTCCACCAGACTGGTTTCCTTTTCTTAGAGGAGTGAGTCTTGGTTTTGCTTAGGATGGCACGATCCATGCATTCTTGTAGCTGCCCATAGAATGCATTAGTAAAGGATTTTGCAGCTTGGACAGTGTTATCCTTCAGCATGGGGGCTTTGAAACTTTCCACCTCAGTCTTAAGTAACGTGAAGTTTGCTTTTGAAAAGTTTTTCATGGTGCTTTCTTGTCTGGGAGTGGGGTCAGAATATGGACATCCAAAGTGATTTATTTATGGTCAGATGTAACCAGCAAGGGGTTGACCTCTGGTGTGGAACACCGGTCGCCCATGTTAATGATGACCAGGTCCAATATGTTGTCACCTCTGGTGGGAGTGTTGACCAGCTGAACCAGGGCGTTTGAGTTTATAAATTCTAGGAAAAGTTGAGCAAGGGAGTTAGTACTTGAGTAGTTCTCCCAGTTAATGTTTGGGTAATTGAAATCACCCAATATTAGGGTGTTTGGTAGGACCTTTATGTTTCCCAGTGTTTCCAGAAATGTGGAATGGGGGTCCTGGGACATGGTGGGTGATCTGTAGCAAGCTACACTTTAAATTGCAGTTTTGCTCATTGTTAGTTGCATGTGGATGATTTCTGAAGCATCGTACTGTGCCACTAACCTGGAGGTGTGGGTATCCTTGATGAATATGAATATGCCCCTGCCTTTTGTATTTCGGTTTGGGTTCTGTGGCCGAAATGTATGGCATGAGTTGTAGCCTGGTAGCGCTGGGGTGCTCTCTGGAGCTTTAAACCAGGTTTCTATTACTGCACATATATCGATTTTCTCCATACTGAGGAGTGCCTCGAGTGCATGCATTTTGAGGTTTAGACTTCTGGCATTGAGTAGCATTACGCTAAGTTTTTTGTTACTTGTGCTATTTATGACAGCGGGTTTGTCTTTTGAGCCTTGCCTAAAAAAGGCACTGTGGGGGTGGCAAGAGCCGTGGCAAGTATTCGAAAGCCTAAGGGTGACAGGTGCAAGCAGTCTCTAGCGAAGCAGCGTGGCTTGTTGAGCATGTCATTCCAGGCAGACAGACACTGGATCCCCTTTGAATGACACCAGAATCATAGCCAATTGTTGAAATCGAGATTTTTTTCTTTATACCGTGGTATCATTCTTGGTGAGGGCAGGATGCTACTCAGAGTCAGGGTTATACCGGCCTGGGCTACGTGATCAGAGAGCTCTTCCATGTCTCTTTTCATGTAGTCCACGGAGGTACGGCTCAGGTCATTCACACCAACATGGACAATGACAGACTCATATCTGTACTTGTTCTGGAGTGACCTGAGTGCTTGTGTTATGTGGCGGATCCTGGCACCCGACAGGCAGCTAACAGTAACCTTCTCCTTATTCAGCCTAGTGAGTGGGACGTCAGTGTGCCTGACTATAAAGTCACTTATTACTTAGTATGTTGGGTATGTTATTTTGCCTTAAGGGCTGTGATTGCATGGCACACTGGTTTTGTGAAGTATGAGTGTCATGGTTTGTGTTGGGGTGGAGGTTGCTTGGATGTTTGCTTTGGAGGTCTCTGTTGGTTTTGCAGATTTTTATTTAGAGCCTCCGAGTATGTTTCCATGTATTTATGTGTGTTTTTTGCCGGTGCTGGTTTAATGGGTCTATGTAAGACTGGTGGTGTGATGCAAGTATTTCCCTTCACCTCTTGACTGTCTGATCCAGTCGTGGGTTGAGAGAGCTTAGCCTCTAGTTTGTCAGTATAACTGCATCTCTCGCATGTATTAGTGTTTGGTGGTAGGAGGAGGGGGTTGTTTGTGTACATGAGGCAGTTGTAACATTACCTCAGAATGGCCAGATTCACCAGTTGGACTGGAGAGTACACCTGAAACTGCCCTTTGGACATGCCTGTATAGTGAACTGTTTTACTGGATGGCTGGTAAGGTCGAATAGAGAGCCTTGTCCTACTGTACAGTGCAGGAGGGTCTAGTGCTAGGGTTTATAAGTACTTGCTATAAGTTTTGAGCAAGTGCCGGGCTGAGAAATGAATGGCTTGAGTGCTTAAGTTGAAAGTTTGTCTAGTTTCAAGGGAAAAATTGAAGAGGAGACTTTGTGGAGCCGGGAATAATTTTACCCTAGCTGCCCGGCGTGCAAAACCAGGCAAATACAGTATTTATAGCAGGGAAATGAAAGATAGAAATTAGCCCAAAATGGCCAATAAACTACTAATTTCTGGCCTGAAACCACTCCTCCATGGACAGATAGGCAGCTTGAAGCTCCCCTCTCTCACAGGTGAACAGAGAAACTTCCTTCTATCCAAGTAATGTATGGGCAAACACAGAGATTTGTAACACAGCCCTGAATTCAGCACTAACTTGAAAACTGGACTATACTACCTTAGAAAGGCTGGAAACAAGTATATATATATATATATATATATATATATATATATATATATATTCTTTTTTTCAGAAAATAAAGCAGATACGCTCAAAAAAAACAATTTAAAAGCACAGAAAAGGATACTTATTGTTATATATTGCAGATCAGAGTTGTAGTCAATGGCCCCAGTAATAAAGTAGGAAGAAACACAAATATAGTAAAAGCAGATGAATAAAGTGCAATTCATATATATATATATATATATATATATATATATATATATATATATATATATATATATGTATAAACAATAGAAAACAAACAAACTGATTTAAACAAGTTACCCAATTAACCAGAAAAAAGCTCAAAACTGAGCCGTGTTCCAGCAGTCTTCAATCAGACAAGTTCTAACTGCACACCCCTGCTTACTAGGGTGCAGGGGAAACGTCTCCAAAAAAAAGATGGCCTGGATCAGTGCTCAAGTTATACAAACAAAGCTAGATTCAGCAGGCCTGAATCTGGTCTATGCTACAGCAATAAGGTGCACTAATTTCAGAAAGAAACAATTCAAATAAGCAGTCACAATAAGCCTGTGACCAGAAATTCCCAGCTCAGAAGGGCAGAATCCAGCCTCTCTTCCCACAAGAGTACAGACCACAAACCTTCTTAATGTAGAATAACTGGCCTGAAGCCCAAGTGCTTAAGCCAGAACAAATACGCTTTTAGAATAGCAGACACTGGGTTTTCAGTCAGCAATTCCCAGCTTAGAAGGATGTAAGCTACCTGTCCTGCCACAACAGTGCAGACCACAAACCTTGATGTAAATCAGCCTGTATGAAGCCCAAGTGCTTAAACCAAAAGACTTAGAATAACAGTTACAATTTATAGTATGCCACACTCCTACTGTAAGTAGGAAGAGTTACATGCTGTTTTGTATTCAAATGTTAAGCTAATTGGATGTCTTTATTTTTAACTTGATGTTCCTATTTTTTCAAGTGCCTTTGCTCCTATTTTTAATGTCTGCAGGTTGAAAGGTATGATGACTGGCTGACTCTGATCGCTGTTTCATTTGCAGTCAAATCTGAGCTCCTTTAACACTTCATGTGTGGTATACACTGTAGCAGTTGTTGGAGGGGTACCAGATCAGTGTGCAAAAAGAGCTACCCAGTTTTGACATGCAGACCAAAATGACTGTGAAACAAGGTGGAGGAAATGATTTCGTGCAAGTTTGAGCAACCAGTGTGGCCTCCTGATCCAAATTATGCAGTCAGGCCTGGAAGCAACTGCTCTGCTGTTCCACTTTGATTGCAGGTGGCTCCAACTTTTGTTTTAACTTGGCTCATCTTTAGAGGCAATGACAGAGCTACATCATGGATATTATCACAGGCCAAGAAAATAAGAATAGGTATTGCTTCTTTCAACTCAGTATAATGTGTTTGAAAAGGGCACCACGCGACCATAATCTTCTTTTATACGAGTGTAGAAGTGATCAGTGCATGCAGTCTTCATGTTTTATTCAGAACATTTAACTGATTTTCTTGAAATGACATTTTTTTAACTTTCTGACTTATCTGTGCTAACAGGAATGTGAACCACACAGACTACTGCATCTTTAGACAGGTAGAGCTTACTTTAAGATTTTTTTTTGTTTGCTTGTTTGAAAGTAGATCCCTACCTTTCTTTCTGGGAGTGATAGGGAGGCAGGCTATATATGTAAAACCACAGGGCAGCACTTTATGATTATTGACATGACTTGCCAAGGGGCGATATGTGTGATTTGGAATTCATTAAAATGATTATTATTTCTTTCATTTTCATGACAGTCAAAGGTTGATTTATTTTTGGAAAAAGGATAAGACCTCTGTGAAAGTACTTTCTAGTATAAATTGATGTGGTTTGATGGGGACAGTGCATGTGGCTGTAAGCAACAAGCCAAAAGTGCTTTACAGGGCAACAGTATACATTTCTATGACCAACGTCGTAGAATACCATACTGTAGTCTTTATTCCTTTCACTTTCATCACAATCAAACCTTATAAATATATCATACCTCTCAACCTACTGACATTAAAAATAGGGACAAAAGCTCTTGAAAAAATATACATTCGGCTAAAATCTGGACATGTAATCAACATATATTTGCAAAATGAATATATAACTCCTCCCACTTCCAGTAAGATTATAGGATAAAATTCAGAAACAGAAGCTTAAACCACTGAGGGCAATAAACTTGCACATGTAAACATCTTTTTCATCTCTTAGTGGTCTTTGCACAATTTCTTAAACTCATCTAACATTGAGCACACTATTAAGTCATCCTCTTCCCTAAAAAGACATCTATGATACATACAGGGACAAAAGGTGGAGGTTTATCTATTTACATCAAAAATAAATACACCTCAAGGATGGTCAAATAGGCAAATGCACTTGAGCTGCTCCATGTCCAAATCACCAGAGGCAAAATCCAATATCACTTCCTTGCCAGCTATAGGTCCCCCCTCTATGACCCAGGAAACCCATACCATGTATTTAAATGTATTAGAAACACTAACCATCCAACCCAATATGATATTCATGTGCGACTTTAATTACCCCACTATTCATAGGTTCATAGGTGTGTACTAGGCTAATGGCCCTGGAGCCTTTACAAGCCTAGCCTATAGGATTACCCTGGCATCATGCCACTCAACCTTAGTTCCCAGTGCTTCTGTCGAGTAGAGCCACTGGAGTGATCCCTGGGGTGAATTCTCTATTTCCCATCCATTCATCAAGATTTCTCTTGAAGAGGGCCAGTGAGGTGCTCTGCTTGATATCTATGGGAAGTCTATTCATAGCATGGGCAGTCTCTGGGTTATGAACCTGTCCCTCCAGCATGTTCTGTTGACTGTGGTCATGAGGTTGTGGTCTCTGGAGCATGTGATGTGGAGGGATTGGGATTTCTTTTGATGTAGCATTTCTAACAGAGCTGGGTCAGACATGGCTTTGTAAGTCAAGCAGAGATCGCCTCTAAGTAGGCGATATGAGACAGAGAATAGTTGGAGTTTTTTGAGTCTGTCCATATAGGACAAATGTTTAAGGCCTAGGATCCTCTTTGTGAGGTACTTTTGCAGCCTCTCCAGTTGTTGCAGGTGTTTAGTAAGGTACATGCCAAATGGGACATTGTACTCAATAATTGGCCTAATGAGGGAAGAGTAGAGGGAGACAATGACCTCTTTCTTCCTGGATGAAAAATCCTTAGCAGTGAGATGTGCCATATAGAAGGACTTTCTGACCACAGTGGCAACTGGGAATCCTATATGACACCAAATGTACAGGCACAGACATTCCTGGATTTTGTAAACACAAGCTCTCTAAACCAGATAGTCAATACACCAACCAGAGGTGCAGCTATACTGGATCTGGTCCTCACTAATATGGGCCAGTGCTGCACATCTCCTACTGTAATGTCTTCCCTGGTAAGGTCAGACCACAAAATGGTCTCCTTTGAAGTAAAAATAAAACCTGGACACCCAGCTAATCCTGGAATATTCAGGAGCTACTCTAAGGCTAGCCTCTTGCTATTATGTGACAACCTGGCAAAATTTCAAGCCCCCAAAATACCTCAGAACACTTCTGCCTATGCAGAACTGTTCACAGAAACCCTGTACAAGCATGTTAATAACTGCATAGACGCAGTTGCACACACCAGGAAGAAGTACAGAACTAACTCAAAAAACAAGCCACCCTGGTGGAATCACAAAATCAATAGGCTGTATAACAGAAGGAAGAAAATCATGGCAGAAATTAGTAGGTGCAGCACCCAGCAGGATAAAAGAACACTCATCAAACTAAACAAACATCTCAGAGGGCAAATAAAGTCTACCAAAGCCAAATCTGAGATGAATTTGGCCTCCCTGCCAAGGACAACCACAAGGCATTCTTTAGCGATGTCCACAACCTTAAATGCAATACGCAATTGTGTGCAGAGATCATTGTAAATGGAGTCAGCTATACTGAGCCAGAAGATATGGAAAACCTACTGGCCAATAAACTCAGCTCCAACTTTATCCCTCTTTCTCTCTCAACCTTCTCTTAGGAAATACCATCAAATATAACTTCCCTGCTATCAGTAGGGAACAGGTTCTTAATGCTCTCCCAAAGGTCAAGAACACCAGATCAATGATCCTAGACAATATCCCAGGTTGCCTTTTAAATAGCATAAAACATGACCTATCAGGATCTCTGGAATTGCTATTTAACTATAGCCTTTAAAGAGGTTTTGTGCCTCATGAATGGAGAACAGCTACAGTTATCCCTCTGCACAAAAACGGGCCACCTACAGATCCTGGAAACTACAGACCCATAATTCTCACTAGTCTTATATGTAAAGCCATGGAAAGAATTATCATGGACATGATCAATAGTGATATAGTAAACCTCCAGACACTGGACCCAACCTAGTTTGGTTTTGTCAAGAGCAGATCATGCCTACTTAACCTGGTGGACTTCTTTGAGAAGGTCACCAAAGCAATGGATGAGAGCAAAATGTTTAACACTGCCTACCTTGACGTGGCCAAGGCATTGACACAATACCCCACTCAGGCATTGTTGACACCTGAAGAGGTTAGGTACAAACCCATATGTTACCCATAGGTTGCTAACTGGCTCACAGAGAGGACCAAGGAAGTTAGAACTGGGGAGTCCACCTCTACAAAGAGGCCAGTCACAGGTGGAGTCCCTTAGTGATCAGTCCTTGGATGGCTCCTTTTTGGAATTTACTTGTCTGAAGTCAAGGCCAATATTAGTGGTCTCTGGCTGACTAAATGTGCAGATGATTGCAAATTAGGAGCTGTCACTGAATCCCACACTGACACAAATGTTCTCCAGGAGGGGCTGACACAGACAAAGAACTGGTGTCAGAACCATGGACTAAAACTAAATGCTAAGAAATGCATAATAGTTTCCTTCGGGAAGTCATCCACCCTGGAAACTATCATATTGACAACACTCCCCTTAGAGTTCACCAAGTAGTCAGGGACTTAGGGGCACACATAGATAGTAATCTAGCCTTTGACCATCATTTGTCTACAGTAGTGAGGAAATCATTCTATGTTGTTTCGACATACACTGAAGAGGGATGCTTCTAAACAAAGGTATGGCATCTAAGTCCAAGAAAGTCATTGTTGCACTGAATTCAGCTTTCATCAGACCTACCATTGAGTACAATCCCCCCTTTGGTATGTACTTAACCAGGCATATCCAACAACTGGTATGTCCACAGAGGTTCCTTGTTAAAATAACACAGGGCTTAAATAAAATGTCCTATGCAGACCATCTCAGGGCTCTATCCCTGTATTCTGTCTCGTACAGGCTTTTGAGGGGAGATCTATGCCTGACATACAGGGCATTCTCAGACCCCACTCTGATGGACTCCTGCATATCTGCAAAACAAACAGCAACAGAATTACCCATTCTAAAGACTTAAACCTTGCCTGTGATATAAATAGGACCTGCTGGAGAGACAGATATGTATGCTAGAGATTATCCTGTCTCTGGAACAGGCTCCCCATTCATGAGAAGCAGAGTTCCTCCCCAACCCAATTCAAGTGCAACCTGGACAATTGGATGGGGAATAGGAAATTCATCACTGGTTTGGCAGCTATGTCTCTAATGGACTCAGGCAACCTGTAAATGGTTCATCTGCCAGGCTCTAACTTGTAAATGTTTCATCTCCCAAGCCCCTGCATGCACTTATCAAGGGTATCAGAACTTGTCAGAGATTTGGGATGCATGGCTAGGCTTAAAAAAGACCCTTTTGGTCATTAGCCTAGTAAACAGCTATGAACCTATTTTATATACATGCATCTCACTCTCCATATTGTGACACATACAATCTGTTAGTGGAAAATTCTATAATGAAACTCTGTTATGGAAGACTGCCCAAATATGAAGACTTATATTGCTTTGTAAGTCCTCTCAAACATCAAACTCTACATTTCCTTCACTGACTGGAGGGAATGAGTTAAGACATTTATGAAGCACAATACTATGAAATATCTTTTGTTTACAAATAACCAGCAAACTAGAAATTAACTGCAGAGATAAAAGCCTTGTTAAGATTTGAGAACGCTGCTAAAGAAATTAACACTTATGGGAAGTCTCTGCAAAACAAGAGAGACAATTTCCTTGTTTATTGTAATTTTTATATATGCAATCATCAAAGCTAAAGCTGCAAAAGCAATTACTAGAAAATGGAAATCAAAATATAAACCTACTGTACTGGAAGTAGTGAATATAGAATGATGCCACAATACAGAGATAAGATGATCAGCTTTAACAATTGGCTTAAACTCTGGTGTCATTCAAAGGGGATCCCCTGGGATTCCGGATATTGGCAAAGGCTCTTGCCACCCCCATAGTGCCTTTTTTAGGCAAGGCTCAAATTCTAAACCTACCACCCTAGAACACAAAAAAGGAAAAAAACTAAGGGTGATGCTGCTCAATGCCAGAAGTCTAAATCTCAAAATGCACGCACTCGAGGCCCTTCTCAGTATGGAGAACATCGATGTCTGTGCAGTGACAGAAACCTGGTTCAAGGCTCCTGAGAGCACCCCAGCACTATCAGGTTTTACCTCTTATCATGCGTTCCGGCCCCAAAATCCGGACAATACCAAGAAAGGAGGTGGGGTATCCATATTCATCAAAGACACCCACACCTCAAGACTGGTGGCAACGCACGATGCATCGGAGACCATCCAGGTGCAATTAACCATAGGCAAGACTGCTCTACAAATTGTAGCATGTTACAGGCCACCCTCACAAACTCAGGAACCTCACATGGCCTTCCTGAAAACACTAGAGGGATAAATGTATCACCAAACACTATCATACTAGGTGACTTCAATTACCCTAATATAGACTGGGAACACTACTCAAGCCCAAACACCCTAGCCCAAAAGTTCCTGGAATTCATAAACTCAAATGCCATGGAACAACTAGTCACCATCCCCACAAGAGGAGAAAACATACTTGATCTCATCATCACGAACATGGGAGCACAATGTTCAACACCGAAGTATACCCCTCACTGGTGAGATCAGATCACAAACTAATCTCGCTGGAGGTCCTCATCCCACCCCACCTGAAATAAAAAGACCACAGTAAAGAACTTCTCGAAGCCGACTTCACACTTCTAAAGACTAGTGTGGTCTCCTTTAAGGCCCCCGAGCCGGCAGAAAACAGTACTCAAGCCGCTGAATCATTTACAAATGCCTTCTACCAGCACCTGCAGGACTGCATGGATAAGGCAATCCCAAGCAAAACAAAGACTCTTTGTACCAAAGGCAAGCGTCCAGTCTGGTGGACCCCAGCCATAAACAAACTCTACAACAAAAGGAGGAAGCTACTACAAGATAGAGCAAAATCCTTAAAAGGTAAGACACCCTTGATCACTATAAGTAAAAAACTAAGAGCTCTCATAAAATCATCCAAAGCAAATTTTGAGAGAAAAATAGCTAAAGACTCAAAAGACAATCATAAGGCCTTCTTTAGCTATGTTAGAAACCTGGGAGGAAACTCCCAGATATGCTCAGAACTAGTTCAAAATGATGTGAAGATTACTGATCCTACAGACATTGCCAACATACTGGCTGACAGGTTCAGTGCAAACTTCTCCCTCCCCCCAAGGAACGGTATCTATACCAAGCGATTGCAGCCCCCAAACATCTCCAACGCCCAAGTGAGAACTGCTCTCTCCAAAGCAAAAAACACAGCATCCATGGGACCTGATGGTGTCCCCGGCTGTGTGCTCCACGAACTCGAGGAATTAAACCCACAGCTAGGACAGCTGTTTAATCATAGTCTTACCTCTGGATACGTACCCAGGGAGTGGCGCACTGCAACTGTGGTCCCACTTCACAAAGGCGGTGCCTCCACCGACCCTGGAAATTACCGGCCCATTAGCTTGACAAGCCTTATCTGCAAAGCCATGGAGAGGATCATAATGGACCTCATAAATAAAGACATAGGGAATTTGCAGACTTTGGATCCATCCCAGTTTGGCTTTGTCAAAGGCAGATCATGCCTTCTAAACTTGGTTGACTTTTTCGAAACAGTCACCAAAGCCATTGATGAGGGAAAGGCAGTCCATACAGCCTACCTCGATCTGGCGAAGGCCTTGATACAATACCCCACTCGGGTATCATTGAAAAACTCATCAGCTTAAATGTTAACCCATACATCACAAGATGGGTTGCAAACTGGCTGAGTGACAGAACCCACAGGGTCAGAGTTGCTGGCGCCATGTCAGACTCAAAGCCTGTCACAAGTGGTGTACCACAGGGCTCAGTCCTGGGCCCACTCTTGTTTGGCATCTACTTTTCCAAGTACAAGCAAACACAGGAGGGTTATGGCTGACAAAGTTTGCAGATGACTGCAAACTGGGCCATAGTAGAAAACACATCTGACACAGATATCCTTCAGAAGGGTCTCACAGAAACGGATAACTGGTGCCAGAGCCATGGCCTAAAGTTAAATGCCAAAAATGCATAGTCATACCCTTCGGAAAAACAAGGTTACCCTAGCTACCAAATAGGTGGCAATCCACTGAGCACAGAAGAAGTTATCAGGGACCTGGGGACCCAGGTTGATAGTAGTCTGTCATTCGACACCCATGTAGCTAAAGTAGTTAGGAAGACCTTCTACATTGCCCACCTTATCATGAAGGGATTCTCATCTAGATCAAGGGAGGTCATAGTCTCCCTATACTCATCACTCATCAGACCAATGATTGAGTACAATGCCCCATTCGAATGTATCTGACCCGACACTTGCAGCAGCTGGAGAGGCCACAAAAGTTCCTCACCAAAAGGATAAAGGGTCTCAAACATCTGTCCTATGCTGCCCGACTGAAAGAACTCCAGCTCTATTCAGTCGCCACGCTTGCTCAGAGGTGACCTTTGCCTAACATACAAGGCCATGTCAAACCCAGATTTGATGAATATGCTTCACCTCAAAAATCTAGATCCGTCAGAGTCACAAGGGCGGGAGACTTAAACCTCGACACGGCTATTAATAGGACGTGCTGGAGGGATAGATTCATCACCCAAAGACTCCCTATGCTGTGGAATAAAATCCCGGTATATGTGAGGCAGAGCACCTCGCTGGCCTTGTTCAAGAGAAATCTTGACCAATGGATGGGAGATCGCAGATATACCCCAGGGATTACCTCAGTGTCACTGCTCAACAGAGGCACAGCAAAATAATGGGTATAGTTCCCCATACTAAAGGGGTGGCGTAAGCCACAAAACTATGGGCTAGGCTTGTAAATGCCCTCGGGCAGATAGCCTAGTATGAACCTATGAACCTATGAACCTAAGAGATAAAACAACTGGAATTGAGATCTTTAGAAAAGGGCAGGAGCAAACTAAGTAGGAAGAATGGGAATTCTGTGAACAATACATATAAGGGAGGAATGAGGTCTAAAAGGCAACAAGACTTAAATGAGCTATGTAATGTTTGAGTGAGAAAGATTGGATAGATTATAAGTAATGTATAATGTTTGTAACTGGGAGTGTGTCAGTATGGTTTGTGATGTAAAATGCTTGTGACTAGGATTGTGTCTTTGTGGTTTGTTTTTATTTATATAAACGTATGATTGCCTATGTAGTAACTGATGATTTAATGAAGATGTTTCTTGCTTAAAAAAGGCAGGAATTGAATAATTTATGTAATATTGCTTAGGTTATATGATATATACCAATATATGTGAAGTATAATGTTTGTTATGTTAATATAGTTTGATTACTTTTATATGAATGTAAATTTGTCTATGTCACAAGTGATAATTCAATTCAAACGTGTTTGAAAAAAAAAAGTGCATTCTTGATTAGATTTAAACTTAAATATTCTCCCAGGTGAATTCACCAAGTACACTCTTTTGAATCAACAAATGTTTCTAGCCTTATATGAGTACTATCTGTATGCAAAGAGGGTTTTATCGCATATAAGCAAACCCAGTATTGCAGTAACAGGTTTAAGTTTCTCTCATTACCTTACAACTTCTACTGCATGTAATTATGAAAAATGGTTCATATTTTAGCCTTTTGTGCATAAATGTAAACATTTAAAACTTTATTTTGTCAGATTATAGTTCCACTTTTTTGCTCCTGCTGCTTGCTGATCATGAGCCCCTTCCTGGCCAATCGTCTCTTTGTTCCCATCACAGGGACAAATGTCAGCTGGGAGGGGCTATCATTTAAGCAGTCACAAAGGTTGGCAGTAGGCTTTTATCTAAGACTTGCCCACTGCACTTACTCAGCTTCACAGTGGAATGGAGGTGTGCAGTAGGCTGATCTTGATGGTTATTTCTCACTTTTATTATGGCTGTTGCTGACAGACAACTCTACCCTGCCATATTCAGGCATGGATTGTGGCTTCCCAATCTCCTTGCTCATCAACTGCCCATTCTCATCCCTCCCCCGTTCTCATCCCTCCCCCGAAGAGAGATAAATGGACCACACCTCCTCACTCCTTTCCCTCCATGCCTAGCACCCTCAGTGCCAGGGCTGTTAATTGCACCCTGGCTGTATGGGCTGCAGTCAGGGCAACTCCTCTCCACAACTGTATTTCCACTTATGTTGTGCAGCATGTAACCACACTAAATCATCAGTACCCTGTGAATGAAACACAGCATTCTTAGTTTGAAAGACACCACACACTTCAGCTGCAGTGGTTCAGCATTTCTATTTATTATAAAAATGTTTGTTGCACTGCCAGCTACCATGATCTCATTAAGGTAGGTATATTCCAGTCCAGTGATTGCAGGTGGATGCATGTGGAGTTAACATCAGTAATTTGACCAACTACAAGTTTATATTTCAGTGCACTCCTAGTATGACAACTCTGCCTGCCAAGCCTGTCTAGTTAACGGTTCACAGTTTTCAAATATGTGTCTTACAGGTGGTTCCTCCACTTAATTATTTGTGTAGAGTTGATTATTTATTACATGTGATGTGGAATGACTGGAGACATGATAACTTTGCTTTTTTTGCAAGCTATGTTGACACAAGAATCTCGCTTCCTGCTGCTGCTCTGCCTAAGGTTTTGTGCTAAAGGTATTACCATACATTTACAGTAGCAGGCATTAGCTAAATACACCTTGGTGTATATTTGGTGATTTGTGGACAAAGACTGGTATTTTATCACAAGCAGACACTGGCTAAAGATTTTTACTGGTACGTCAGTTAACTTGCAACTATCTCAAAATCTTATTTTTTTTTTGCTGCAATTATGTGTTATCGTTTTTTCAACACTTCTCCATCTCAATCAGTTAATTTCAGCTTGGGACTCCTATTTTTAATACAATTCCCCCAAAAATGTTTGCATACTATGCAATCCTCAACCATGGTGCTCTGTATTATAAGCCAGTGATTAGCCATGTTCATTTACAATTCTGTTTTCTTTTTTTCCTCCCATTCCCTCTCCAGCACTGTTCAGTCTTGATGTAGTTCAGCAATTCCACCCATTCTGCTTTGAAGCCCCTCACCCTTTCAGTTTTGTCTGTAATATGCTCATTATGGAGACATTCAGGAATCTTTTGTATATTTAACTTTCAGTATCCTGCTCCTTGTCTTCCAGTTGGTAGCTATTATGCTTTTTATTTTGGCAACTAACATTCTAATTGCTCCTCTCTCCCTTTCCTGCCAGTCATTTTTCTTCTCACCAAGTTCCCAAACAATGAAGTTCCAGTAGTTTCCCCCTTCCCCATTCCCAGTTCTAAAACATGAGGCTCATCCCTGCCTTCCTCACTTTGCATCTCCAGTGCTTGGTGTAGCTTTTCATCCCTACTTTACTAGCTTCCTAGGGGTAAGCTGTCATCCATGTATCAGTTGAATGTCTGTTCACTGATTTTTTTGCCTCATTTACAGTTCTAATATTATTTTGCTATATTTCTTCCACTCTCTTTTCCCCATGTACCACCCTTCCTTCTACTCCCAACTAATTTGCACTTTCCTTAAAGTGGCCTTTCTTATTTTTCTTAGTTCTTCATATATCAATGTTCTTCTGCTGTTAACGTGCTTTTTCTATTTTTCCCAAGGTACCCCCTCTTCTTTTTGTTTCCTTTCTTCTTGAAGCCCCCTCCATTTCCACTATCCATTTTCTCTTATTCACAAATGACTCCATTATTCAACTCTGGGCAACCCAACTTCTGTTATAAGCTCCTACAATGTCTGAAATAAAATGTATCCCTCTTTACCCCATTTAGTCATTCTTTTCTATGCAACTATTTCATGTATTTTACATGCTTACTCTTGCTTCTCTCCATAGATGTTTCCACATTTCCTTCCTCTCCAGACTTTGTTTCTTTCTTCTGCCCATTTCTTGCTTTCCCATTCCTTTATTTTCTCCTTCTATTGCTTGAATTCTTCCCATCACCTATCCTGCCCCCTTCCCATTTTTTCTGTACCTCTCCTTTACTTGTGATTCATCAGATTGCATTCCATGTGAATGCCATGTTGGGTAGGTATGGAACTCCTCATCCTCCCTTTTTTCTGCTTAGTCTCATTGTGCTCTATGATGCCCTTCTTTTTGCATCCTTTTTTTCTCATCTTCTACTGCCTTCTGGAGTTGCCCTTGTGTCTCACTCTTTGGGTCAAAATTCAGGTTTCTTAGCACATATAGTATCACTGGTAATACCATTATTCATTTGTGTTTCTCTCCATAGATGTGGATATGTTTTCTACCCCCTTTTTTATTGTTTAAATTCTCCTGTTAGTTCCCTGATGCTTCATCTTGCACTTCCCTTCCTATCTAGTATCATTCACTTTCTTGTTTCATTCTCTCCCAAAAAGTGTAGCAGAGTCAGATGCCTACAAAATTTTAAAGCAGTTTGCTCATCAGATGGATAGTTCCGTTCTGCTAACTACTTGACCAGTTCACAGCTTTAAGATCCAACCAGTTCTTGGTAATGCATAATTTCAAAAGCATAAAAATAGTCAGAAAAATACTTCAATCAGTGAAGTTTAGTTTCTTAGGAGGAATATGCAGTAAAGCAAACTGCCAGGTTAATAACAAATCAGTATGTCCAGCTTTATTAATCTATCTTGTAACAAGGAACACAGATGATTTGAAAAATTACATTCCTAAAGGCTATGCAAAATATGTGCCTTATTGTTCTTATATGCACACCAGTTTGGAAACTGATTGGAGAAGAATTTTGCTTTCTTAGAAAAAATTACACAAGCATTATTAAGAATCATAAATTAGGTGAAATATGACTTCTTTAGTGGGACAAATTTTAAATTAATTTGAATTAAGAGGGTGTTTCTAACCAACTATTATACAACAAATCTTAAAAAGGCCATTAGGAAGAAATGAAATAATTGACTCAAAATTTAAAATGTATAATCAATTTATATGAGCTTGATAAGGTGTTATAAGAGGTCATGGCATTTCTTAAATAATTTGAGAAACTTATAGATTCTTTTAACTTAGGTTTTGCCTCAAGCTTAGACTGAACAATATATAAAATCTGATTAATTGTAGGGGTATATTCTAAAAGGAGATTTAACTGTTTTTGACTTGTTCTGAGGTGTGAAAGAAACAAGAACAAAAATGATGACTTATCTTTGATACAAGGGAAATTAGCAAGATCAATAATTTTATTTAAAGTGATATTTGGATTTAAATGTATACAACATGCTATTTATAATGTATTTTCTTTTAAAAATGTCAGAAATCAGTGGATTAAAATTGCCAGCTAAATCTGTAAACATTTTTGAATGCTCTGTTTATTGGGTATTAGGAAAGATTTATTTTGTTGGAATGTTCCTGTGAACCAAACTACAGTTTCTGAGACAAAGAGAAAAGTGGAATTCTTGCACAGATACTGCTTTGTTCAGACTATTGATTAAATAAAATACCTACCTGTTAACTTATGAGTGAAAGTGCCACAGTTCAAACTCTGGATTACAACTATTTTAGCCTTAAAGAAACCAATTTAAGAGTGATTATGTGAAAATATCTTCTTCAGTATCCACCCCCTGTATGAATGACAGAAGACAAGGTTTCACTAAAAATACTGTGTGATAAGTTATATAATATATCAGTTACAACTAAAATCTTTGATGACTTACTAACTTAAAGCAGCACATTACAAAACAAAATATTACAGAACTAGAATTCTTGAAAGCCAAGACTCTTTTTAATCCCTAGTTAGAATTCAGAAGCCTTCCACACAGGAAATAAATATGACTCAGGTTAAACTGACTGAAATGATTCAACAATTATAGGCTAAGACAAATGACATTAAAAACAGATTAAAAAACAAAAAATCAAAATCCGAAATGCATGCTAGAAAATAACTGTTTTAGAGAAATGGTGGTGATGGAGTTGATTGTAATAACCTTATTGAACTAAAGACTGTAGGCAGCAGTTGTTGTTTAATGCCTGTTGTAGTCCAGAGATCATTTAATTATATACATTTTAATTGTGCAATAAAATGTATTCTGCTGAAACATTAATAATTTTTTCTTTAATAGTTTTATATGTTTTTACATATATTTTTATTATATTGTTTTGTTTAGGAGTGACCATAGAAAAATCTTTCTCTCTTCAGCACCATGACAGGAAGTACATTATTTTATAGTTTTTGAATGCCTCTTTCATTATGTTACTCTTTCAAATATGTTATTATTTTCTTTCAGTGACATTTGTTTTCTTTTGAATGAAATGCATCTTCCCTGTTCTGAGAATTAATTGACCCAAGCTGCCAACCAGCCTTCAGTGTATAATACCCCATTGCTTTTTATTCCACTTCAAGAATTGTGGTAAGTTCACAGTGGATTCACTGTAATATTTTAGTATATATCAAATGTTATGTTTAATAATGTCAGAAGTTAATAATCATTCAAGTTATGGGAATATTTTTATTTTATTGAGTATGAGAGTTTGGATCAGAACTTCAGCTAAATGTGATGTTGCTCTTCAGGAAGTACAAAGCCCATGTACTTTGATATTGTTTTTGCAAGAAAATGAAGTAAAGAGATGAGAAGATAATACTTTATTTGAATGCAGGACAGGAAGAGTTATTACAAGCTACAAACGGGTATGCAAAGAGGGTGTTGCATACTATTTAGTAAACAGCTAGAACTGGCGCTAGCAGGCAGACTGGACTATGGGTATGGAAGATAGCTGTGCAGCAGAATTAATGCCAGCAAGGAAAGATTTGTGCTATTTCCACACCAAGTGAAAATTATGCATCCTTCTTTCAGACTCTTGTTAGTCAAATTAAATACTTTAATCAAGATCATAATTTTTTTGGGATTTTGCAGGATTTTCATGAATTAATTTACTAGACAAAATGACTTCAACAATGGAAAGACATAAATGGTCTTAAAATGTTAAGGATTAATGTGAATGTTTATGGTTCAGTTCATGCTTAGAGCGTCATGCACCAAACACTGCAGATTATACTTCACTATAAGTTCTTCACAAGGCAGTCACTTTCACTATTTTGTTATCACCACAGTAATATACAAAATATTTCCTCTGCTAAGATATTTCTCTGTGCAATATCAGATCATAGTGTGCTAAATGTGAAAATCACATCTTCATGGAGCTTAGACGATATAAGCAAGCTGCTTATCATTTGAAGCAACAGCATGCATCTTAGTGGAACTTTGGTGATACAAGCAAGCTGCTTATTTGAAACAACAATATGCTACAGTATAACAGTCAAATCAAGCAAGCAGAGGTTAGAGGTGCAATCTATATGAAGACCGAAGAAAATCTAATCAAAATAAACATCTAGACAAAAAAAAATTAAGACACCTAATAAAAACTTATTAATTTACTATATAATTCAATAATTTATCATTTAATTAAAGCCACACTTTTACTTCAGTACAAGGTGAATGTGTTGGTAAGCAACTGGTTTAATTAGAGAAGGTAACATTAATCAAGGTTCAGATAAATCAGTCACATGAAAACCTCCCTCCAAACAGCAAAATCGCCTTATGGCATTTTTTTAAAGGACTGCCCAAATGTAAAGCTCCCTCGTCAGAAGTTAATACATTAATTTTGATTAAATTAACCTGCTAATTATTATCAGTGTTACACTCTTGGTAAGCCATTGGAACTGATTCACACAGCCCTTAAGAAAAGTTCAGGTATAAAAGCCCCCAAAGTTCAGTTATTATTGCTGACTTATATGTTATTTTACAAGACCTGCTTATCCCATCCATGAAGAATTACTTGCTTCTTACTTGCTCTCCCCTTACAACACATTACCATTACTATATATGCAAACATAACAAAATCTGTGACACGCTAGTTAATTAAAGATCTATTTCTGTGGTCTCAAAAGACACTAAATTGCATTGAAAATTCAGGCAAACAGTCATTTCAATAATTTGCGAACTGGTTCATAAAAATATTCCCAGATTAGAGATTACCAAGACTACCTTTGGCTAGCTGTTTCCATCAAATTGAAAGTGCATCTGATATTACAAAATAATCTTACTTTAAGTTACTATACAAATATCTGGTTTCCCTCCTAACTTTATAAAAGGAATGCAAGCCATGTATGAAAACAGTTTCAGCAACTGTGTGGACCAGCAGTGGTCTATTGGCTTAATTTTCCTAGACAGAGACACTAGATATGAATGCCTCCTGTCCTGATGTTAATAGTTAAAATAATAGTGTGCAGAGTTTATGAGTCCTCAGCTTATTAAAGTGTCAGAATGCAATGACTGTGCAGGTAAAATAAAGCTGTTTGAGAATGAATGCATTACACTAGAATGTTAAACTTTTTGAATCTACAAAAGTCATATATTGCATTTTACATGAAATTGCACAGGTCCAGATTCCAAAAGAGTTGCTCTCAGTGCAAGTCTGCTCTGATTCCAAAAGACTTGTCCTCAGTGTAAGTGACTTACTTCAGTGTAAGGCCTATCAACAGGCTTGCACAGGGAGCTAGGTTCCAAAATACCTGTTCTCAGCCTGCTCTGAGTGTAAAAATCTTACTTCACTGAGGGAAAAGTTAGAGTTAAATTTATTGGTTAGTAGCATGCTTCTCAACTGTACCTCATTACGAGGAACGTATCTCATTTAGCGTCTTAAAAAGTTCATGTTCCTCGAAGTTCCACATTGAAAGGGTCTGTAACACATTCAGTGTTGGGACTTTTTTAAGTGAAATCCATGGTAAATAGAAATAAATCATACTAATTCATTTAAAGATCTTCTTTATAAGTAAAATCAGCATATTTTAACCATCATATGACCTTCCTAGCTGAAGCTGTTAGTAAGTCATTAGTACATGTTCCACATTTTGCCCATTTGTTCCACATTATGAGGGTCAGTGTTCCTCATTTTGGAGATGGAAGGTTGAGAGCTATGGTTAGTAAATTTGCTATATCCCTTGGCTCCATATAGGTGGTTCCCTTCACCATTAGTCTGGCACAATGTTGGGCATTGTCTTTAAGGTTCCAGATATAGCTGAAGGAAGTCATAGGATTGTCTTTAGCTTAGGAAGCCAATTTTATCTCAAATTTGGTTTTGGTTGTCTTGATTAGTCCCCTGAGTTGCTTGTTCAGATTGATAGAGTTTTTACTTTGTTGGACAATATTCTTCTTGCTTTTGGGCATGATTATCTTTCTTTTTATGCAACCTGTTTATACTGGGTTTCCACATGGCTAGTTTTTTTTTTCTGGTTGTTATAGACTTGTTTTGTATAGGTACAGCTGTCTCTAAGGAGCCATTTATATGACTGTGCAGGGTTTCTGTGAATGATTCTGTATAGACAGTTGTGTTCTCAGGGTGTGTGAGGGCCTGCAATTTTGATAGACTGCCACTTAATAGGGGGTAGTTAGTCATGGAATAGTTCTTAAATGATCTGGTCCCTGGCTTAATATTTATTTCAAAGGAAAGACCTTTGTGGTTCAACTTGACTAGTGAGGACTTTACACTAGGGGGGAGTGCAGTGGAGACATGCAGACTAGCTGTTCAAGGGTATTTGTGTTAAGAAAGTCTAGAAATCTCTGGGGATGCATGTTTGAGGTTGTGTATGATTCCTAGTTAATGCTGAAACAGATAAAGTCATCCATGAATATTGTGTTGGGCTGAATTGCGAGTCTCTTTAATACTTTCAAGTACATGGTATTGGCTTCCTGGATCATGGAGTGGGACTTATAGCTTGCAAGGATATGATATGGGACTTTTTATGGTAAGTTGGATGTGGAGAACCTCAAGCTTGAGCTATGTTTGTGTTTGATTTAAATTGAGACTCTTCCACCTGTAGACACTACCTGTGCAGTAGCTGGTCTAAATGTGTGGAAGGCATTATAGCCTTGTAGACCAGGGTACCCCACTATGGCTTTAAACCAAGTCTTGGTAATGGCACCAATGTCTGTATTCTTCAGGATAGGCATATCTTGCATGTAGTGGTGTTTTTTGTTTAGACTCCTGGCATTAAGCCGTAATACCTTTAAATTATACTGTGCTGGTTTAGCTATTTTGGTAGGTTTATCAGGTTGGAACTGCCTAAAAAAGGCACTGTGAGGGTGGACAAGGTTTTAGCCAATATTCAAAAACCTAGGAGTGAAACCAAAACCTAAGGTAATTGTTGAAGTAAATTATCTTCTGTTGGTGCTGTAGCATCATCCTTGCATAGTCTGAGAGCTCTATCAAGTCTGCCTTCAATATAGTCCAGGAGGTACTTCTCAGGTCATTTCCACCCACATGGGTTACTGGGTCCTCATATGTATATGCAGCATCATCCAGCTGCAGTAGTAGAGAATAAAAAATAATCTTCCTAACTTGAAAGAAAGAAAGAATAAACCCACACTAGATGAAGAGAATATGGACATTCTATTCTACATTCCTTTAATGATTGACAAATGCATGTAAAATTGAACAAAAATGTTTTTGGAAATATGTTCAGATTAGAAATGATATTTATACTTGGCAAAGTCTTCCTTTAATTTATTAAGCTGAATATAATCAACAATATTAACAAAAGTAGTTCCACAAATTCTTATTCTTATGATATCAACTCATCATATTTACAATGCATTCATGCAAGACTCAAACAAATTTAAATAATGAGGACATTTGGTTAGATAGGAAAGATTGCTTCCTAACATTTGTGAGGATATATCCTGATACATTGTATATTCTATATCTAACTATAGAATATATTCTTGTATAAAACTATGCATTCTTACATAATACCTGTTGAACACCAGTAAAACTAAAAAAGATGGCCTTAATTTCTTCATCCAGCTGGTTGTTGTGTAAAATAAATACTGGCTGTGCCTTTTTATAAGATGCAGGCATGCCTTTTGAAAACCATTGCAAGTAGAACTTAACTGGACTAATCTCTTGTATACTGAAAACATACCTCTCAACTGTACAGATTTTCACAGAATGTCCAGATTTTTGCCTCATATTTGTAATCCATTTTTCATAAAATTGTGGTTTTCTGGCAAATTAGTGGCAAAACATTAAAGCTTGAAGTTAAAAATAAAGACAGACATTTGAGTTTCAAACTTCATATCATTCAGAAAACCCATGCTAACGTAAAACCTGTTATTCTAAGAATTTTCTAAGTTTGTAAAAGCAATATTTAAAAATTGTCCCTGTTTTTGGGCCTTTGTCCCAGTCTTATTTATGGCTTTGCACAGATTTCTTACTCTAAGAGGTTGAGAGATATGTGAACAGCCAAGCTAAATTCTGAAAATGGGGTGGTGAGGATCATTCTTTCTGACTCATGAATGAGCTGCACTGGCTATTTATAATATTACTTGGCTTGAAACAATTAATTATGTAGGACTGGAGCATAAGAACACCTATTTTTTTGGCAAGCTAAAATGTGTTAATATACTAATATCTGCTAAAAATGGCTATTGCTTAAACACAGCTCAGTCTTTGGTCTATATTACAAAAATTACTAAACAATAGGGAAAAACAATTTTAATTATGAAGCATAAATTTCATATCAAACCTCTGCAGTCTATTAATTAGTCTCTACTGGTACATTCTTCTGAAATACTTCAGCATAATTTATTTTTCATTATTTGAAGGGGTTTCATATAAAGATTATTATGTAAACCATACTTACTGTAAATATACTATTGCTGTATGTTCAAATAATTTGTTTCCATGTTTGCAAAATACATTGCTCCTGTAGTATAGACTTACTTTTTCATTAAAAAAAAACATGTAATAGTTAAAGTAGAAAAATAAAAGTGGTGTTAATTTGTATGTGAGTAAATGTGCTCTAGCTAAAAATGGGAAAAAAAATCACAATTCCATAGGATTTTACCTCCTTTGTGACGAGAGCAAAGTTTGATTTACTCAGAATGGTAAGCAAAAGGACATAGAGATGCTGTTCTCTGCTTTGAACTTGATAGGATCTTATTCGAGGATCTTCATAGTCACAGAAAGAAACGAGAGGAACCAGAGAGCCATTTTTGGATCAATCCTATATAGACAAACAATTGACCATCAAAAATCTTTGGAGGATGACTTTCAATTGGCTTTCCCCTTACTTTTTCTGGAAGCAAGGATGACAAATCTAGATATGAAAGATGCATATTTGCAGGTTCTAACTTTTGATTTTAATGTAGATTTTTCATACTCCAAAATGTGAAATAACATTTTTTTTTATTTTTTGATCCCCCTTAACATCATTCAGTCAACCTGGCTGCCCAGTGCCCTGCATCCACACACTACAGGCTAATCTCCTTCTTCCACAGACTTACTCCAGTATTGTTGGGGTGGTTGTAAATCCTAGGGGCATCCTGAGGCTCAACCATCTTTGCATCTGTCTGGGGAAGTTTCTTTTATATGTCATACCCACACCCTCAATCACCTTCATCTCTTAGTGATTACAACCAAGGGCAACTCCCCTCTTTACACCACACCTCCCCTTATGGAGCATCATCAGTGAACACCCTCCCAACCAGGACAGGCATGCCCATTAATCCTTGACACTTTGTCAGTCAGCTAAGCTGCTAATGAACCTGGGTCACATGGGCCATAGATAGTTAGGGCTTTATCCCTCTACACCACGGGAGTGGCTTGTGAAATATAATTTTTTGTTTTTGTTTCTACAAGATAGCCTAGCAAGCAGTTAAAATATTTACCAAGTATCTGGCTTTCAAAGTTGTGACACTCAGGCTGAAGGAAGTATACATTTATTCATATCAAGGGGACTACTTCAAGTTAAAGACACTAATGTGCAGGAGGATGGAATTTTCGTTAAGGTGTTTATATCACAGACACAAGGTACAGGGTTTGATCCTCACCTTTGGTCACTTTCTGGTTATTGGCTAGGCACATAATAGTCTGGAAATTGGTTTGCCTAGTATTTACTTATGAACATGTACTTTTGGCAACCTTTGAGGAACTTTGGATTGAAATGTTGGACTATATCATTGAGGATTTTCCTGCAGACATAAAAGAACTGTTCCAGGAATCTTAAGAAGAGGAGCTTGATGTTGTTCCTACTGACAGTAAGAATTGTGATATTGCAAAAAATTAGGTGGATAGCATTCTGAGTCAGACAGGAGAATAAACTGGCGTTATTCTGCCAGGTGGTAAAAGAAATGCATTTTTTGTCCCATCCATCTGATCCAGGTGGAAGACTAAAAAAAAAAAAAAAAACTCTTCAGTGCAAAAATGGTTATAAGACCATGGTATATTAAATTAGGTGTTGTACTTCCAAGCAGATACATTTTATATTCTGAATACCTTGTGAGTTAACACTGAATATATTATTGAATTCTTGGACTCTAATACTTTTTATGGTTTATTTTTTGTGCCTGAAGAAGTCATAATGAGAGAACCAAAAAATATAGAAAAAGATGTCAATGTATTGTGTGAAAAATAAAGTAAAAAGCAATAAGGTGCACTTTTCAGAGTACATGGTTAACAACCTGTCAGCAGTTAGATAGAAGGCCCGAAATTTAGAAGAGCTTACTGTGATGTGAAAGCCTTAACTTGGACAGATTCTGCACTTCAGTAAGCCTTTACGATTCAGAGATTGTTCTCTTACTATGGCCACCCATGGTAGGTGTGTAGTATAGACAGCAATCCTGCTGAGGAAGCTGTATGATAATGTGACAGCCAAAGTATCTCCCCCCAGCAATGGTAGTGTCTCCTGATTAACATGGCAGGGTAATTCAGGGAGCTCATTTTCTCTCTAGAAGATAAAAGTGATATTTATCTTTTGACAATATTCACCCATTCACTACCAAGAAAGTAGTTAAAATACATGCAAGTATTGTGGGGCACTATGTATGTTTGTGTGTGTGTGTGTGTGTGTGTGTGTTTGTGTGTGTGTGTGTGTGTGTGTGTGTGTGTGTGTGTGTGTGTGTGTGTGTGTGTGTGTGTGTGTGTGTGTGTGTGTGTGTGTGTTTATGTGGACACCACTGATAATTATATATACCAACTCTGAACTTGTACAACAGAGGAAAAAGAACAAATTTCCAGTCCCTGTTAAGCCACAGTCTTGCACATAAATCAGTCGGCATTAAGAAAATTCAGTCTCTTAAGTTGGCAAAGCAAGGAAAAAAGAACATTCATTCTTTCAAACTGTGAAGATTGGGGAAAGATAGGTGAAGGCTGCCAGCCTAGTCAAATTGAATTTGATACATAATTCTATCATTTGTATTCTTAAATGAAAGAAAACACTGTAAAATATGAATTTCAAGATTGCTGCAACATTGCCATCTGCTGTAAGGAAAACCAAGCCAAGCATTTCAAATGTTCTTTGAAGTTACAATTATCTAAATGGTGGTGCCGAACCAGCTGGCTGAACACATTCTTTCTATTGTCTTAACTTAAGGAATGATTGCTAGAGTGTACATGTGAAATGTCTTTTATTGTTGTAGTTTCCTGAGCAGGTGTTAGCTTGCTAAATAATGCAGTTTGTTTGCCTGGGAACTCCAGACTAAGTGTCAAAATGATGCAGTTTGGGAGGGCCTAGCAGAGCTGTTTGTTTGTGAGTTTAAAAACTATTGTTGAGAGAGAGACTGTAAGCATTTGTCTTGGACCATCAGCCCCAGCACTGATTATGCTCTTTATGTATGTAAGTAGGATTGTAGCACTGTGTTTTCCCTTAAGAATAGCTAAAGATTAGAAAGTTTAGATTAAGTGTTTTTCTTTGACGTAAGACCTGTCCTACTGTATTATGCTAAGTTTCTGTGTGATCTCTGAACTCTTAGATATCTCAGTGGTATAGTAGTTTTGTCTTGTGTTTTTAATTATTTATTATTAAATATTTTTAAAACCTTTACCTGTGGCTGGTTTGTCTAGAGACAAGTTAAGCTCTAGAGTACATTGCATATTTATAGAGTTTATTGTAATAAGCCACTCTAATAAGCCTTAGACTGAATAGTAACATTACCAATTGGATAATAATATTGCACAGTAATAATTGGACACCCTTGTAAGGGCCTTTGAGTAGCTGATAATTATTAAGCTGGTGGTGGCAGTAATTACTGCCTTATAGTCTGGGTAAAGGGACACAGCTGGAGAATCTGTGTCAGCTTTTCCCAGGAGTGTCTGTGAAGTTGTATAAATACTCATCTCAAAGTGTGTGTGGTTTGTCAGCTACCTGGGCAGGGGAACGAAGCACTGGTTGGACAGACAGGGTACTGGAGGTTAGCTTGGCAGCTAGGCTGAGATCTGGACCCTATAGCTGTGCCAGTGGGGAGTCTTATTGGGGATCTGGAGAGCAAGGGAGCAACCAGCCCCAGACTGACTGTGATCTGTGTGTGCACTTAAGGGAAATTGTACTTTACTGTGTGTATCTGTTATCTTTTCCTCTTCTATGAGATGACCACCCTGGTATTGGTGGTGAGGATTGAGGCTCCTTGATTGCTGGGTCAGGCACGTTCGTCACACAAACATTCAGTATTATGAATTGCAACCATATCCTTGTAATTTTATTTATATCTTTCCATATCTCTATCTATCTTTCTATCTATCTATAATATGTTATATGAAGAAGAAGAAGAAGGGTATATGGGACCTCATCCCTAGTTGGGAGAATTAAAGGAGTCTTACAAAATACCTAACATCAGATATTTTGTACATATTGATGATATGGAAAGCAGTTAGCAAAATGCTTATTTATACAGATATTCAACATATTAATCAACTGCACAGCAGTTGAGGAATTGGTCTTCATACCAAGGTGGCTTTCAGATTTGCTGGCTGAAACTTTATACATTGAATCACAGTGAGTTTGCTATTAAGACGGTGGATGACTTCTTTAAAAGTAGATGAAGAGATTAAGTTTTGTTGATCTTTTGGCCATGAGAGATGTTCCAAAACAGCAGTAAAAATTAAGAAGGGGTGATCTTCAAAATCTCTTCTACTTTGGGGTCACTGAGCCTATGGAGGAGAAGGAACAACAATGATCTTTAAAGTTATGGAGAAGATAGTAGAATATGTTTAATGTATGTTTAATATATGCATACACAAAAGCTTAATAAAGAGGGATTGTTATGAAAAAAAATCTAAAATAATCTAAACATTGGTTGTTTAATTTGCCTATTTATATCTGACTTTATTTATCCAGTAGGGAAGGAAAGCAGAAGAAAGGTGATGTTCAGCAAGTAGTAATGCCTGAGAAGGAAGGAAGGCATTACAGGAAAAATACTGACTGTCCAGACATGTAATTAGATGCAATGCTGCAGGCAGAGGGCTTCACCATTCAAGGAAGGTTTGTTATTCCATTATGTTCTGAAGGGCATTATTGCACTTAGATAATCACCCATGTATCAAATTGTATTCTTTTTGCTTTTTATTAGCATATACATTTTTTATAGTTTTGTTTAAAATATTTCCACTGCATAATGTTTCAAAGTTTCAGTAGTATAATTTTTTTATTGAAAGTTGTATTTTATATCCAAAATGTAAGGTATGTAAGTCATGTCAATCACACACACACACACACACACACACACACACACACACACACACACACACACACACACACACACACACATGTACTGGCATGCACATATACACACACTGCAGTTGTAGTGGCACAGACTGACACAAATATACACAGAAACAGACAAACACATGCACACACAAACACACACACCCACACACATGCAGAAAAATGTGCCCAACAATTGCAACTATTTTGTTGATAGAATATACCTTAGCTGTCTCTTTGTGATGAAATGAATGAAAAGTTCAAATAGTACATACATTGTAAAACCCATTCCTCTCAAATGTTCATAATTTTACAGAAGGTCTCATATTTTGCCTCTTGTTTTTGATCTATCCCTGACAATGTTTGATTTTCTGGTAAACCATTGAGGATTACATTCATTATAGTTTCACACTTTTTCAGAACAAGAATACTGATGGAAAATCTCTTGTTTTATTTACTCTTTAAGTGAATTATGGTTATATTTAAAAATTGCTCCTTATTATTGTTGACTTTATGCAGAAGTTGAGAGGTAAGTACTTTCACACTCTCTCTTTTATCTCCTCTCTCTAACACACTCTCACTGCCTCACACACACAGCGACACAGACACATATACAGACATGCATACACATGGACACACGTAATTGCATTAATTTTTCTTTCTTTTTTTTTTCTTGTTCAGTAAATGGGCCTTCTGAAGCCATATTTAGCAAGAGTTATGTAAAATAGCAAGTTCTTGTAACTACTGGTGCATTTACATTTGCTACTCAAGTTTTGTATTTTGTTTCATTTTACTTATTTTTTAAATTATAATGTTATGCTAACTAGATAAAAAACCTGCATTTAGGGTGCCTACACAAGATGACAGCTGTTTGCTTTTTTTTTTCAGTCCATATTTCATGGCAGCTTAATTTGCCTTTTTAGAGGGTGATATCTGTGCATTAATAGCCTGATGGAGAATATTCATTCTCCAATAGGGTATAATTTTTACATTTTTTTCCATAATCTAAAACCGGTAAAATGCAATTTCGAAGTTATGAAACTTCGATCATATGGTGTCGACCATATGGTATTTGAAGTTCCGTAACTTTGATTTTGTAATAGGTAACCTAAGTTGACAGGGCATGTTTTCAATTTCCCCGATATTATTTTTTATTTAATTTGCTCATGTGCAGACTTGCTTGTTTTGAAAGCACAAAGTTAGAGTTTTTTTTTTAATAATTAGCTTCAGTTTTCCAACTGTCACAATGATACCTAGGTGGCATGATTTTTAATATATTTTGTAGTGTTATCATTAAAAATCTTTAGACCACACATGTTTTTCAAGTCTTAATTAATGTTCAGTCTTTTATATCTTTGCTTCTCCATTGCCTGATTAGGACAAAGGGTGTATGACAAAGAAAATAAAACAAGACACTGAAATATTGTCACCTATAGAATATAAGAATCCCAAGCTTCAAAATTTAGAAATGAAACCCCATCTACTTTTACAATGCCTCAGAAACATAGCAATACAACTGCAAGGTGCCCTTACAAAACTTGCAGTTGAATTATAAGAAATTGAAAATATTGTATCTTATTTATTAAAACGTAGACTGAAATTCACATTTCTGGTGTAGAAGAGTGGACTACTACAAGAGATCTTGTATATCAAGGTTTCACCAAAAACATTAAAATGAGAGTGAAAGAATCTGATATACACAGCCACCTTAATTTTTTAATTGCCAAAGCTCTTTCTAAATATGCAAAGTGTTTTTATAGGGATACTTAGAGAAATTTTTAAGGGCTTTCCTGACCACTTTTAACAGAAGTAACATATTATCATTGAAATGATCCATTATTCTATCAAATCATGTCTTCCTAAGTTCCATGCCCAGTTTTGCTAAACATCTTAATTATTGAGATGTGTAGGCAGTTGTTTGTTCCAGGAAAGTCGAGCAAGATTTCTTGTAGAGTAGAAGGAAGACAAGAATAATACAAAACCTGCCTCCATGGGTAAAAATGAACTGCTGGCACATGATACAAAATGCCAAATGTGTTACATGACTTTTCCTTCATTTACAAAAGATTCTCAAAGAAATATTGTCCCGGTCCCCATCAATAAACACAACACACCGGATGACATTTGACGACCTTTTGTTAAAACTTCCATAACATAACTTTGATTACCAAATTTGTTAAATACAACTGGACATAGTGTAGTCAATTCTAAACACAGCATAAACATCTTTGCAATGTTAATCAGGACAGTGTACCTGCTCATCCTTTCCAGTAAGCAGCGTCCATACCTTCACTCACTTATTTTACTTATAAACATCCTTATAACAATAATCAGGACAGCGTACCTGCTCATCCGACCTAGTAAGCAGCATCCATACCTTTGTTCACTTACTTTACTTATGAAGCTTGATAAACCATACACTGAATTACCTTCAGACCAAATAAGCAGCATCCTTACGACTGCTTGCTTATCTCTTCAACAAAACTCCTTGAAATGCACCACCAGACACTAGAGGGGGAACAGAAGAGGGCAAGCATGTCCCTCTTCTCTGCCAAAGTTCATGCCAAAATGTGATTACTTACCCAGCTACAGTCATCTAAATCCCTTAAGCACCCCCCACCCTTATCTCATTTCCTTCCAATCCACCCTCCCATCGTTTAACCCTTTCACCTTCCCAACCCATTGAACTCTCATTAATATCCACCTAACACCCCCTTGAAGATGTCCCAGGACAACTTGTCTTGTTGCCAAGTCTCATTTGTTAGTAGTGCTCTTGCTGCTGCCAAACTGTTGTATGCTTATTCCTCAGCAATGTTTCTTGATGATCATCAATATTTGTTAATATGCTGAAGTATTTATTGCAAGTCATGAGCAAAGAATACCTCTGAGTTTCTGACTGAATTGCCTTATTTTGTAAGTGTTATTTGATATTTTTTTAAGTATCATAGATATTTGATTGTTTTTTTTTAATATAGTCGGAGGCTCTATGTAATGTAATATGTTTTTTCTCTCGTCTTTCTCTCATTTATTTTATCATAATTTTCTAGCTGCAGCATTTTCATTTGATTGTGTGCTTTGTTTCTTTGTGCAGTCATGATAGTGGCTGTGTACATAAAAATGAGCAATTTAACACAAGGGTTTTGACCCTCATTATTTTTAATTCCTGTGTTAATTAGAATGGTTGCTTTACTTTACTTGATTTCATCTATCTTATTTACTACATTACAATTTTTGAAATCTACAGGTTAGTGGTACAACACTAGCATTTAATGACTAAAATAAATGTCTGTACGTGCATGTACTTTTATTAAGTACATTTGCAATGTTCTTAAAAATATAATTGATCTAATTAATATTGAAAACTGTAACCTCTGTATTTTGCTTTGTCTAAGAACAGCCTAATTACTTTGGCTATGATACAGCTTCATATTATCTAAAGGATACAGTGCCTACAACCTTTTTATATTGTTCCTTATGCTTTTTTTTTCACTTACTGCTAATTTGTGGTGAAGAAAGATTTTTTTTAATGGGATGGGATTCCATCTGCTGTTTGTGGTTTAAACTGAAATGCTGTGAACTACGTTTGGTCATCACTGCTAAAATTATTGCAATTGCTTGTATTAGTAGTACCAAGTTCCTAAGTATTCATCTGCTAGACTGGACATTTTGTCTGTAAGCTTTTGTACTGTCTGTCTTGGCATATATATGCAATGATCATATAAGTTATGCAGCATCTTTATGATTTATTTTATTTATTTTAATTATTTTTTATAACTTAATTCATAAAATTCAGAATTTTTAGAATCAGTTTGTATTTGCAGGGGTTTTATAGTTCTTATAGACATAAGAGAAAATTCTCAGATGTATTACTCACCTGGATTTGAAGGAATCTGAAAACTTATGGAGTATTTGTACCTCTATGGCCTATTCAGATTTATAGTTGGCCCAGTGGTACAAGTGGGTAACTTTGCTGCCTCATTCTGCTTAGTTCTCCGTTTCAGTTTTTCAGCTGGGGTGACTTCTGTAAAGAGACTTTACAACTTCTCTGTGCCTCTGTGAGGTTGTTGCTTGGCAGTATGGTTTCTACCCACATTCCAAACATGTTCCATAGGTGAATTAGAATGCTTGTAATCTGTCTGTACTTGTTCATTGCACATGAATATGAGTGTGAATAAGCTCTGCAATGGGTTAATGCCACACTCAAGATGAATCCTATTGCTTGTACCCATTGAGTACCAGTAATGTCTCTGTCTCCCCCCTGCCCCAGTATTGAATTGAGTTGATAATAAGATAATGAATGAAACAATGAAAGAAGGGCATCACTTTTGTTTTTAACATACATGAATCTTGATCATGGATTGATATCTATTTATTCTCCTGATCATTATCCGACATGGTTAATGTTACAAAGGACCCTAGATTTTTCTTAGACGACTTTATCATTTTAATATGTAATTAGACTTCAAAATAAGCACATGTATAATATTTAACTGGAGCTAAAACTTACTATTTTAGAAGATATAGAAATCCATAATTTTAGGAACAAGCACTTGCTAAATGATTTAGAAAATCTTCAATAAAGCTGTATATTGGTTAAGTTTAATTTAAGGCCAAAGTAAGGGAATTTTGTATTAGACAAGCCTTATTCTACTAAAAAAAAAAAAATCTAACTAGTGAAGGAAACTTACTTCAGGAATCAGACCCAGTTTCTTAAATGGCTATAAATCAGGGCTTATTTCTAAGCTAAAGAGAAAAGGGTACTTACATATTATTGCAAACAAATTCCAAACGTGTCATTATTCTTCATGTTATGGAGAAAGGAGTCATTGTGTCTGTGCAGGGGTTGTTATGTTAAGCAAGTACTTGTCTGTGAGATTGGGAGCCAACTCTATCGTGATTTTAAAAAGACTGAAACACTTGAGTTTTATGAAGTCCGTACTATTTCATAAGACCAGACATTAATAAATGTTGCATTTGTGTCAGTTCTCAGCAAGTTCGAAGGTATGTGACATAAATGTGCATTTCATGTAGCTTTTTTATTCTACTTCAGTATAACTGCTGGCCTGGTTTTAAATAGTTCAGGCTTTAAATAGTTCAGGCAACAACATTCCTATGTAATTTACAAAGGGACAGTTGGCTTCATCAGGGCGAGCCCTTTTAACAGTCCTCATTCTCTCATTTAGTTCAGTCCCCGTTGTTAGCGTGATCACTACTTATTTTTACCTATTCTGCTTTGAAGTACAGCAGTCTTGCAATGTGTAAACCCTTCCTACAGGGACAGAAATAATGCCCTCAGCCCCTACTCAGAATTAAAAGCAGCCAAGATCACTTGCCCTTCTGCAAAGACTCTCCAGGGTCTGAGTTTTCCCTTCAGAGTCAGTAATGGCTTTCAGAAAGCTGTCCTGGCACCGTGAATATTACGTCATGCCCCGTGTCAGGAATTTTACTTTTTGTTTCTGTCCTCTTCTTTCTCTCTCTCTCTCTGTGAGGAGCCTCCAATTTTCAGTTCTTCAACTCTTTTGGGAACTGCTGTGAAGTGTACAACCAATTAGCTAGAAACATAGCCCAGTTTGGAATCTGGTTGCGATAATACGCAAGTACTGAGAAAAGAATTGTAAAATCATAAAAGGCAGATTTGTCTTCATTTTAATATCCAACTATTCTGTTTAAATTCTTGAAGTTGAGCTAAATGCTCTGAAGCATTCCAGTCTGACGCGGATCACCAAAGTAGTCACCACTTGAAACATTACTCTATGCACTATAAAAAAATTGATACAACACATCTGATTTGATTGACATTATTTTATCTTTTCCACTGGTATTTATTTGCCCTCACTTGACCTTAATGATCAAACTAATTAATTTTAAACTCTGTTACATTTTGGCCTATTTTACTGGAGTATAAAAATAAGGTAACTGATATATTAATATTAAAGGAAATTCTCTCCATTATTACTCACCTTAAAATTAGCAGATATTTGGACCTGATGGAGTTCATCAATGTGCTATAAGCTTTATTTTTCATTTTAAAATCTTAGACTACTGCTGAATGTCTATCAGCATATTCATATTTGGAGTTTTATCTACCATTATGTTAATCATCCTAACACTATTGTCAGAATGAAGATACATTTTCCACACTGGAGGGGTTAGAACTATTGATGGTATGAACTAGAATGTAAAATATATGCAGCTGCTCTGGCCATTAGATTAAAACTGACTATCTGTAAAGTAATTTTTCTATTTCAATCTAAATCAAAGAATAAAACAATACTAGACCTCAAGCTACACCCTGGTATTCATAAGCAGATGCATGCAAGAATCAAGTACCCCAGGTTTATTAACTTATTGGGACTGGTGTGAATCATTTGCATGAATCATAAAATTCCCCAGCAGCATACAAGAGCTTCTCTGTTTTACTGAAATGCACATAGGAGTGCTTAATAGATTGATGCATGATAGGAGCTCTTGTGCTTGGGCTGACAGGTACCACTGTGTAGTTTGACAGCAATAAAAAATGCAACAATGATAGCCAGTTATATGCAGCACAGTCTGACATACCAAACAGCTTTGCATTTCTCCTTGGTAAAGCATACTCTACCAACAGTAATTGCCTTAGACTGAGTCTTTGTGCTCTACTATCATATCTGAATGAGAGTCATAAATAACTAAAAGTCATTATGACTGTGGGAAGACTGAGTCAGTAGTGTATTGTGGTGATTATGGTATCTGGTTCTGTGCAAGCTCCCATTAATGTCAGCCTGTCTGCATCAACGTCTGGGCAGGACAAGATAGTATGTGGTAGCAGGTTTGTCTGCACTGTAGGGAACTCTGTTGGTGCAGGGATATTCTTGTCATGCAACAGGGTTGGTATTTATTTATTTATTTATTTTGTTGTACCAGTATGATCCTCAGGACAGTATGCTGAGCAGATGAGGGGGAATCACTCCACACAGGAGAGCAGCATCATTGATAGGGTGATAAGTAGGTTATCCCGACAGGCAGTTGGTACTCCTCTGATGCTGGCTCTTTGAATTTTGTAAACTTGGGAGGGGGTGCTTTGCATATGTAATCTGCAGGGAATACTGTGCTTACACAGGGTCTACTTCATAACATTGAAATTTCATAACATTGAATTTCATAACATTGAGACCAAAACATCTAAATCCCAAAATACTGAAAACTCAGAAAATTGAAAGTGTGCTTCATAATATTGAAAACTACAATGCATATGTAAATAACAGCCTCTCCACCTACAACACCACCTAACAAACACACTTTCTGCTAAGTTTCTGCAGGGGGGACCCTGCACCTCCATGTGGGGGAGCTCTGCCCCCCCGTAAATTATATATACCAACTCCAAGGTCGCACGACAGTGGAAAAAAAGTTAATTTAACCTCAATTAACTTTTTTTCCCCTGAGTGTGATTTTGGAGTTGGTATATATAATTAATGCGGGGTGGGGGGCAGACCCCCCACATGGGGGTGCAGGGGGGGCTTGCCGCCCTGCAGAAACGTAGTAGAAAGTCTGTTTGCTGGTTAGATGTTGTTGTAGGTGGAGGTGATCTTATTTATTTGTGCAATGCAGTTTTCAATGTTATGAAGCACACTTTCAATGTTCTGTTTTCAATGTTTTGGGTTTTCAGTGTTTTGAACTTTCAGTGTTATGGTCTCAATGTTATGAAATTCAACATTATGAAATGTCAATGTTATGAAGTAGACCCGCTTACAGAATGGGGTAAAACTGTTCTCCTGGTAATTTGAAGACTTTCTTAATGGAGTTCAAGGACTTCTTCTTTGACTTGTTTTGTTGCCCCCAGATTGTTTAACTTTGCTTGACTACAACATCTGGGTTGACAATGAGTCTATTACTTTAGGACAAGAATTTATATTATGAATGGTTTGGATTTGTTCATAGGATCATAGGAGGTTACTAGGCTATTGGCCCTGAAGCCTTTATAAGTCTAGCCAAGAGTTTAGCCCATGTTTAGACAAGTCAGCACCCAAAGCCCCTGTCCAGCAGGGACACAGGCAGAATCCCAGGGGTGTATTTTCTGTTTTCCATCCAGTTATCCTGGTTGCACTTATGTGGAGAGGGAGTCTATTCCACAGATGGGGGAGTCCCTGGGACACAAATCTGTCCCTCCAGCAAGTCCTATTGATGTCACAGACCAGGTTGAGGTTGTGCATATGGGTTGCCCTAGTGGAGCTTGACTTGCAGATACGCAGCAGTCCCATCAAGGCGGGGACTGAGATTATTTTATATGCCAAACAGAGGTCACCCCAGAGGAATCTGTATGAAACTGAGTAGAGGGATAGGGTTTTTAGCCTGTCTGTGTAGGGTAGATGTTTGAGGCCCTGGATTCTCATGGTGAGGAGCCTCTATGGTCTTTCCATCTGCTGCATGTGCTTTGCGAGGTACATGCCGAAGGGGGTGCATTTATTGTTGAATTTTTCTGAAAAGGTAAAGGAAGTTATTGATGGCAGACCAGAATGTTTTTGCATTACTCTGAGAACTGTTCTGAATGTTTGTGCAGTAATTCTTTTTGTCCATCTTTACAAGGATGTTCACTTGGCTCCACAGAGAGTGGTAGTTCCAGTAGTCTGGAAGTGTTTTGTTATTCTCAATATGCACAAATGAAGACTGTTCAATCCCAACCAGAATCAAAATTTTCATAAAAGATTAACATAACTGTCTTGGCTAAAAAGACATCTGAGGAAACACCTTTGAGAGTGTGCATGCTTACATTTTTGCTAATAAATTATTTTCCTTTCAGCTGAAATAGTTTTGTTCATCTTTTATCAAATTTTGAGTTTTTTCATTCTCCCAGATATTCCACACTTTGTCCATTAGTCTCACGAGGGAGAGGCTGCTCCCCTTCATGGTCCATAGGAGGAGGAGACATCAAGCACTCCAGCAGCCAGTGGAGTAAGGGGATGATGATGATAGTCCTGTGGGTGAGGACTAGAATCTCATTGTCCCCATGTTTGATGGGCATATGCTTCTGTTGTCTCCGCCCTAACCCCAGTCATGGTGTCCCCCAGCCTTTAGTACCCCTCAATGTCCCTGTGTCTTGTCTTGTTTGTCCCATTTGATCTGTTTCCTCACCAACACTACTTGCCTGACCTAGAAATACCTACATACCTTACCCATCATTTCTCCCTTACTGAAATTAAAAAAGGGGCACCTGACACCCCTAAAAATATTGTCCATGCATAGCTCTCCACTTTGCATACATGTCTTCTTGACACATTTAAGTCAGTCCAATTGGCTATACAACATGATTGCATTGTTGTCACCCCTATTTGTTGAGTTGACAGTCCAAATTTAGCTAATATTCTGTACCATATTTTATGTCACACTATTAAAGAAGTAGATAGCTATGGTTCTATCCTACCTTCCTCCTGCACATTCCTATATTTTTCTCTCTTTGTTCATTCACTGCTTGCCCCTATTTCACCACCTTCCTGTCTACTGCATTTTAACACATTTAATCTGGTAAAAAAAAAGAATCACACACCGCACAGATAAGTAACAAAAAAATTAATGGAGCCCTTCACTTTTTGGCCTCTGTGTGGAGTTTGGCATTGCACACTAATGCTAAGCAGTGGTGAACGGCTCTTCCTTGGTCCGGTTCCATGTGTTAAGGTAACACACAATAACACACAGTGAATGTAGTATAAATAATTATTTAATTGCATTATCACTACTTATTTAAAACTATTATATACACTTGGATTTGAACCCTATATCATCTGGTCACCAAGAAATGTGTCAAAGAATGCATTTACACCTGCTGCCACAGAGTCAGCTAAGCAGCAGGTGTGTTTCATAACTCTCACAATTTTATCAATGAGGCTCACATTTGTTCGCTGAGTAACTATGGGCAAACAGGGAAAACAGTATAAATGTGGATCTGGCAATGGGAAACACTTTGCCATCCATTGAGCAAACCCAGTACTTGCTGGTGAGCTATGCAAAGTGGGCAATAGCACGTATTACTTTTGTTTACTGTCAATTGAGTCTTCATGCCATGAAACTACATGTGAAAATACAGCAACAGGAAGGTAGGTTCTAAGAAAATAACATAATTACAGTGCAGCTATCTGTTACCTCCCAAATGCACTGAAACCTTGGTCTCTCAGTACTTGTTCACAAATATATCAACTACACTACAGAAATAAATAAATGCTGTCTTATATACTATACACATCTTTATAATGGCAATACACATTCAGATTTTGCAATACTTGTAGTAATGTAAACACCTGTTTGCATATAGTTTGTAAATCTGTCTCTTAAAGTATACCTGCACATGGGAAACACAACAGCAAATACTATGCATTGCACACTCATCAACCTGGTAACATGCAGAACTTTAATATCTTGACAGTTGGACATGGCTAGCTATAGCTATCCATTTAATGCAGGCCTCCCAATGTCCTCTTTCCAACATCAAGTGCTGATATCATCCATGATAAATGATCCTATAGCCTTG